>NC_134494.1:25184738-25303447 GCF_040206685.1 Ascaphus truei | reverse complement strand
TTCTTGAGAGGCTGTAAAAGGGGGACAAAACATTGACCCTATATTAAACACTATTTTCACTTGCATCAAGACCTGTGATTGTGGAGACTCTCACCTAGACAATTTACAGGATAATGACTGTTCTCACTGTGTGTGTATGTGTGTGTATACGCATCCGCTCATCCACCAGAAAGGCGACAAATAAGACCTCAAGAACTACAAACCGATTGGTCAACTTACAATCGGCTGCATCCAAATCGTGCAATAAGTGATTTCCCAACGTATTGAATTCGATCTACCATTCGGTTTAGGATCGGTAGATTACGAAAAAGCACTTAATTCTGTCTACACCTCAGCAGTTTTAAATGCATTAAGACGATGCTGTTGAAGCATACATTGATATCCTAAAGAGCATTTACGAGAATGCCACATCAACCATTCGATGAAGATACAAGCAAGATAAGGATCAGCAAGGGAGTACGACAGGGAGACACCATGTCACCAAAGCTTTTCACTGCAACACTTGGAAGAATTGTTTAAGGCATTGAATTGGGACTAAAAAGGAATAAAAATAAACCAGGAATTCTTGAGTCGCCTACGATTTTCAGATGGCATAGTTATTTTTGCACAAGTCTAGAAGTCCATCCGCACCTTTGCCAAAGCAACGTTAGGTGGTCCTCCAATCTCCACAAGACCAAAGTGATCAACAAAACCGATCAAAATAAATGGAATGGATGGGAACCTTTTTGAATTAAATCAATAAGAGAATGAAGATGGGATGGATTACATTTTGGAGGAAACGACAATATTAAAAAACAAAAACAAAACCTCCCCACGGTGCCCTGAGAAAAGGTTCGACCAGTGTATTCTGCCCGTGCTCACGTATGGATGGGGAACTTGAACCCCAAATGCGAAGATAATTCAGACGCTTCATACGACTAAAAGAAGTATGGAGAGATGTATGCTGGGTATTACCCGAAGAGAGAGGAAAAAGAATGGATGGGTCCGAAAGCGAACAAGTCTGTTAAATCATCACTCCGGTGAAGGAATTAAAATGGCTGTGGGCCAGACATTATCGCAAGAACAAATGACCATCATTGGACAAAGATGAAACTCTACTGCAGTGATGCGCAAAGTTTCTACGCTCCTCCCACTGCCTGCCAGGCCCAGCGCTTGCGCCCCCCACCCCTTTTCTGTGAACCGGTGTTAAAAGACGCTGTGGATCACGTGACCCACAGCTCATTTGACGTGGCGTTACCATTGCGATGCATCCAGAAGCCGGCTGAATCCCGGTTAGTTGAGGTTGCACAGGCCTTGCGCGATCCCCCGGCATTTAATTTAATTGAAGTGCTCAGGGCCTCTGCGACCCGCCGCACCCCCCAGTTTGCGCACCCCCATCTCTACTGGATTCCAAGGGAAATTTAGAAGATTAAGACGATGACCAAAAGTAACACGGGAGGATGAAATAAGAAAATGTGTTGGAGCAAATTGAAGAAGAGATCTGTAACCGCAATACCTGGTGGGGAGACCGTCTTCCAAAAGTGGTTTGACAAGGGCTGAAAATGAGAGATTAATCATCATAAAATGTAATGAGGACCCCCGATTTTGCAGATTTGGGGGCCTGGGCCCAGGATTTATTTTATGTATAGATTTGTACTTGGATTGTAAACTCTTTGGGGCAGGGTCTTCTTTTTTCCTTATGTCATTTACCTGTTGCAATTATTCGCATTATTTGTCATTTATTGTAGTGTAAGAGCTGCGTACATAGTTGGTGCTATATAAATACAAATGTATGTATTGTATTGGGTATCATCTTGTGGAATTGACACTTGAGATTGCGGGGTAATGGGGTATGGTCTTCGTCGTCTTCCTTTTTTAATTTTTTTTATTTTAATGGACATTCAGATACTGGACCGTAACCGTTTCTGCTGGTCGGACACTGATGCCGTTCACACGCCTTTGTAACGCTATGTATATGTGGACTTTGTGTCCTCAGGTTTCCTTGCGGCCGGTGGCTGGGGAAAGGGATGGATGACGGAAGTCTGGAGAGAGTCTTGGTCGGGGACCTACTCACATCAAACACAGAGACGGAAGAAAGGCCGTGCCGCACCCCTCCACTGCAACACTCCCCCCAGCATGATCAGGAGACTCGTCGCCATATCTCCCAACAGCAAACCAAGTAAGGGGGAGCACTTGCTAACTGTGCCCCGAGTATGCAGCTTCAGAACCACGGTTAGGCTACGGCTCCAGTGTCCGCTGCTGCACGTGTGAAAGCCGGCCGCGGTCTGCGGTTGAGCTGCGGGAGATCGTGGTGGGGGCGCGGCCATGACGTAACGCGGCTGGTTCACCCTCATTGGCTGAACCGCCGACGTGGCCAGCGCTCCGTCGCCACTAGAAAAGACAAAAATGTTGTCTTTACAACAATGTGGTCGCGCATCGCGATCTCTCCATGCGCGTGCAGGCTGCTACTGGGCCCGGCACCATAGAGGGGCGGATCTTGTTCCTCCCCCCCGCGCACGCGCAGCAGCTAACACTGTGGACGAGGCCTAAGGTGAGGTCACCCAGGTATTCTTCATTCAGAAATAATTCTTCTGAAGTTTTGTTTAATGTTCCTTCTGTTTCTCCTTCTGTTTGACCTAATGCATACTTTTTAATTTTTTATTTTTTTTTATATATATAAACCATGTTGATGTAGGTTATATTTAAACACATGTCCCCAAGCAGTGAATGCCAATTAAAAAATTTTCCATTATTATAGTCCTTTTAGAAAAGGCCAAAGTTCTTTTTTTTTTTTTTAATTGGATTTAATTACGTTTTTCTCTTTTTTGGTATTTTGTGAATGATTATTTTACCTGTTCATATTTTTTTCAATGTCTGTTCTGTGAGAATCCTAAAGGAGACCAGCTTATTTCTGTAACCTCTTCAATGTCATGAGGCCAGCAAGTGATGGCCAGTCCACTTTTCAGGGTGCAGCTAACCTTTCCAACTGAGTATATTACTGCACATTTTGTGTGTATTAAATAAATACTCTTTAAAACCTAAATCTACTGTATGGTCTTATTTTCTATACACAGAAAGCCCAACCGGACAGTTTTCAGATGGAGATCCCTATAGACTTAAATAGGGATGTATGGCTAAGAACTACCAGACCAACCAGTATATATATATAGAAATACTGCCACGTATTAACAATAATTTGTTTTCCTGTAGAATTAAATACAGGTCAGATACAGGAGGCTATCGGGGAGGCAGTGAATGGCATTGTTAAGCACTTCCATAAGCCAGAGAAAGAGGTAAGCATGCCACTCTTTACATTAAAGGTAACGCCTGTTCTAGGAATCCACAAACGGACCAGGTTGTTAGGACTACATGTGGTTCTGAACATCACGCTCTGCTTGTAGCACAGTCTCCGTCGTGGGCTATTTGGCCCATGGGAACACACAGCAAAATTATCCCTTGCATCCGTCCACATGTAGCACCCTAAATTCATTTGAATGTCAATATGCAAGAGAGGAGTGAACTGCTAAAACGCACAGAATTGAGTTATGACTTTTTGTTTGTGTGGGTTCTCAATCGTGTGTTTATCTTCCAGAGAGGAAGTTTAACTTTACTGCTGTGTGGTGAAAATGGACTGGTTTCAGCCCTGGAACAGGTGTTCCTGCACGGGTTCAAATCCCCACGACTCTTCAAAAGTGTCTTCATCTGGGACCTCTTAGGTAAGCAGAAAGCCAGATGTAACCGCTCTCGCTCGTTACAATACAATGACCGGGTCATTCGATGCGCGTTGCATAACTAAGGAAGCCTGATATCTGCAGCATTGTGCTCACAATTGGCACAGTGATGCAGTTCATGAATGTCTTGTGAGTTTGCATAGACTGGGCCGTTTGGGAACGCAGGGAAATCCATCAAAATCCAGACTGGCTGTCTCCTCAAATCTGAAGTAGACTCTGCAGATCGGCCAAATCTCCCATGGCAGCTTGTCTGACTCCCTGCAAACGCACTGCTCTGTGTTTTAGTGCATGTATGTGTCTGAGACCATTTACTCTGCACCCACCAGTGTGTTTATGTATGAGTGTATGTATCCTCTTTTTTTGAGGTATTGCATACTGCAGTATTCTGCAGCAAAATTACCAAAGGATCCTCTGTTCATCTGATGCATGCCTGAGTATGGTAAGGTATCGGGGGTGGGGGGAGGAGAGAAACAGAGACTCTTGCTACATCTGTACAACTGTATTTAACTTCAGCCGGGATATGACCCTTCCAAAATCAGTTTCCTCTTGTGGACCTTGATACCCATGTTTGAGACTGCTTCTATTGGCTGATAGCTATAGGAAGGCTGAGACTTGGACTGCTGGTTACAAGAAACTAGCTTTACCACGGTAAGTCCCCAGTACTGTACTCGAGACCCCTTGTATATAAAACGTAACCTGTATTTATGATAAAATGTTATTACATACTCGCCTAAGAATCGAACAACTCCACGTTAAATCTTGTGTTGTAGGTTATGGGCTCTGTTTGGAGTTGACGGATTGTGCCGCTAATGATTTAATGATCTAGAGTCTAACTGTGCCGTATACTACTATATTATTACTACTACAATAACAGGATTTGAGTTGGAGCACTTTTACACCGTACCATGTAGTTAATCGGGATTGCTATTCACAGTGGCTCCCACTTAGAACACTTTATAGCAACTAAGGGATTTGTATCCCCTGATTCCTGCTCACATTTGGTTTCTCAGTACCCCAGGATACCCCTTATACCCGGTTGGTACATATACCTTTGGGCATCCTCAGACTGTTTTTTTATGTTGAGTTGTTTGATTCCACGCGATTCTGTAATAAGTTGTTACTGTTTATAATTAAAGGTTATGTTGTGTATGTGATAGGACTTGAGTGCAGTATTGGTGACTTACCTCTTGCCTCCCTTGGAAATCTAGTTTTTGAGAAGTCTACTCCCTGTTCCCCTCCCCTTTTCTGTACTATATTTGGTGCTGAGCAGGGATCTTTCTTGTTTTGGTCTTGGACTGCAGGTTCACTCAACTGTACAGATGTAGCAGCAGATTAGATGTGCCACTGTTTTGCCGGCGTTTGGAGACCACGTGAAATGTCCCCCCCTTTTTTTTTTACCAGCAAAACAGCCTAGTCTGAATTAACAAACGATTTGCCAAGCATGAAGTGAATGCATGGCAATGTCGACTAATATGCTAGATTCACTTAATACTCGCACTACAAATAGGCGGGCCATACCATGTTTCCCTCACTGCCGGGGGATATTTTGTGGACATCTTGTGAATTTGCAAAGTCTAAGAATGATGTAGAAATAGCCGTGTTAGTCCAGTTGCGATAGTGCAGAGTAAATGAGTACTTCAGTATTCGGTGATACCTTTTTTTTAATTTGGACTAACAATTGATATTACAAGACAGGACTTTCAAAAGTTCTCCTCACTCTTCCTCACGTCAAGCATTTTTGATTGGTAAATCACTATTGCTTGACCTGAGGAAGAGAGAACTCTGGAAAGTCTTGTCTTGTAATATCAATTGTTAGTCCAAATAAAAAAGGTATCACCGAATACTGAAGTACTTAAGGTCCAAGACTAAGTTTGGATGGTAACATACAACGATACTCCAGAGAGTCATCTCTACAATTGGTAATCACTCTGAAGCTCAGATTTCCAGTTGTAGTTGATTCTTGTGTTTTTAATCCATTTTTTTTTTTTTTTAAATAAAATGGTTGATCTTAGAAAAAGCACAAGCATATTACGAGGCACTCGAGCTGAATGAGTTGGTGCCAGAGGAAGACTGGCAGAAAAGAGCCAGAAACTTCTGCCGGTTCATTAATGCCATCAACAGCACCCCGAGAAACATTGGAAAGGACGGGAAGTTTCAGATGTTGGTTTGCTTGGGAGCCAGGTAAGAAATGACCTGATACAATTTCACTTCCCCCCCCCCCCCCCCCCACACCCCCAATCGCTTAATTCCTGTGTCATCCTAATTACATACAACATTGGGAAACCTTGCCGTGGTAATGTATGATGAATAAATATTGACGCGCAATTTGTTCGGGGTTTCCTAAAATGCGTGCGGCCATGCTTTTCTAGCAGGCGATGTAAAGGGCCAATCCCGCCTAGGACCAACGCAAACTAATTCAATTGACCTTTTTAGAGGTGTAATCTCACATAGTCGGTTGAATTTTTTGGTGGCCTCCTGAATGGGGAAGTGTTTTCTTTCCTCTATCTCCCCGCCCTCTCTTCATCAGAGAGCCAATAAAGATAAGGGAAGGTGGGACTCTTGTACCAACGCTCACGGAAAACAGTGACATCACGACAAAAGGGAACCGCCGGAGGTAATCACACCGCTCCCAAGTCTAACTTTAACAAAGAAGTTAATACTTATAGGTGTCAGATTTAAGTTAAAAAAAGCTGTTCATTACCCAGATGGGATCCCTTAATCACGTTACTGGAATTGGTTTACTTTGGTCCTATGATGGATTGCCTCTTGAAGGGGTCACATCTGGGTGATTTGAGATATATAGAGATATATATATCTATATACAGGCATACCCAGCATTAACGTACGCAATGGGACCGGAGCATGTATGTAAAGCGAAAATGTACTTAAAGTGAAGCACTACCTTTTCCCCACTTATCGATGCATGTACTGTACTGCAATCGTCATGTACGTGCATAACTGATGTAAATAACGCATGTGTAACAGGCTCTATAGTCTCCCCGCTTGCGCACAGCTTTGGTACAGGTAGGGAGCCGGTATTGCTGTTCAGAACGTGATGACAGGTGCATGCGTGAGCTGCCGTTTGCCTATTGGGCGATATGTACTTGCGAGTGTACTTAAAGTGAGTGTACTTAAAGTGGGGTACGCCTGTATATATCTCTATATATATATATATCTCTATATATATATATATATCTCTATATATATATATATATCTCATCTCTCTCTCTCTCTCTCTCTCTCTCTCTCTCTCTCTCTCTCTCTCTCTCTCTCTCTCTCTCTCTCTCTCTCTCTCTCTCTCTCTCTCTATAGAATCTATATCTATCTCTCTCAAATATATATATATATATATATATATATTACCCAAATCTGACATCTATAAGTATTTCTAACTTGTGTTTTAAAGTCAGACTTGAGTAGTTTATTTTCCTCTGTCTGCTCCCTTGTGAGATGTCGGTGTGTGTGATCAGCAAGCGCTTGTACAGCCAGGGCCCCCACCCCATCTCCCCTTCTCTTTATTGGTTCTCTAATACGGACAGGGTGGGATAAGGGGAACGAAAACACTTGGAGGGAGAAGTTGACCATTCGGAGGCCGCCAAGCAAGGTAACCTGGAGGACAGTTTGCCCCTTTAATAGCGCCGTTTACTGCAGATTTGTAATCGCGGCTGCATTCCAAGGCCTCCTATTGAGCACTAAACGCAAGCAGCAGGGTGATGTGTTATTGGATATTTCTTATTGTTCTTTAACCCGCCACATGTGGGGTAACAAGTACAGATGTAGCAGGTGTTGGCCGCTGCCCTTTTTCGTGCACGGCCAATTGTTATTTAAGTAGTGCCTGCTGGTACGCAGCATGTATCCGGCTACACCGTGAGAGCGATAACGACTGCTACGTCTGTATTGTGGGGTTTTTCTTAAAGATCCATACTGCCATCCCATAGTCATGCATAGTATAGACCAGGGGTGGGCAACTCCGTCCTCGAGCCACCAACTGGTCCGGTTTTATGGCTATTTCTGCTTCAGCAGCGGTGGCTCATTCAAGACTGTGGCAAGTGGATCATCAGGAAGCGCATACCATGTGGGAACACATAAAAAGAAAAATGCTTTTGGTGCAATATTGTGCAAACAGTGGTGAAGTAGAGTTGCTAGCACAGAATGTGTACACAGAATACTCACAAACGTGAGGTAGGATGAAGGCACATAAAGGTATCTTTAAGAGCTGGTGTCAATCTGTGGAGTATGGTGTTGCCAGAATAGTGTGGTTCCCAGCTGACCTTAGGGCAGGAAAACACTGGACATAGCGTAGACCGTAAAACAATTTAATAAACGAAGTAGTTATAATCCAATCTACTCACATGTTGCAAGATTAAAAACAGCATTTTAGATCTCAATGATCTCTGCAAATATCGCTCGATGCTGCCACCGGATGGGGCCTCTCTCTCTGGTCTCCCTCCTTCTCTGCTGTGCGTGTCACGAGTGCGTGTCAGCAACCGGAAGTGACGTCATCGGCATACAAGGGTTCCGGTGGGTAGAGACAGCGTCACTCTACGCGTTTCACCTTACTTGGCGTCCTCAGGAGTGACGTTGTGAGAGGTATAACTGATATATATACACCCTCCAATTAGTAGTTAATTGATTTACTGGGAGATGCTGGTAGACAATTATCTCTAGGATTACAATTGCCTAGATAGTTGCTCTGGTGTATAGCAGGGGTAATTGGGCACACAATCTTGCAGGGCAGTCAGTAAGACTTAACCACTAAATGCCTGTCCATTGATGTATTGGACATATGTATTCTGCAGACAGTGATTGCCCAACGGCACCCGCTATATCAGACATGTAGATGTGTTACTTGCATATAAATAGAGCCATATTATTAAACACCAGAGTATGTAAGGGATATCCAGATCACTTATAAATGTGGCTATCCCTTACATACTCTGGTGTTTAATAATATGGCTCTATTTATATGCAAGTAACACATCTACATGTCTGATATAGCGGGTGCCGTTGGGCAGTCACTGTCTGCAGAATACATATGTCCAATACATCAATGGACAGGCATTTAGTGGTTAAGTCTTACTGACTGCCCTGCAAGACTGTGTGCCCAATTACCCCTGCTATACACCAGAGCAACCATCTAGGCAATTGTAATCCTAGAGATAATTGTCTACCAGCATCTCCCAGTAAATCAATTAACTACTAATTGGAGGGTGTATATATATCAGTTATACCTCTCACAACGTCACTCCTGAGGACGCCAAGTAAGGTGAAATGCATAGAGTGACGCTGTCTCTACCCACCGGAACCCTTGTATGCCGATGACGTCACTTCCGGTTGCTGACACGCACTCGTGACACGCACAGCAGAGAAGGAGGGAGACCAGAGAGAGAGGCCCCATCCGGTGGCAGCATCGAGCGATATTTGCAGAGATCATTGAGATCTAAAATGCTGTTTTTAATCTTGCAACATGTGAGTAGATTGGATTATAACTACTTCATTTATTAAATTGTTTTACGGTCTACGCTATGTCCAGTGTTTTCCTGCCCTAAGGTCAGCTGGGAACCACACTATTCTGGCAACACCATACTCCACAGATTGACACCAGCTCTTAAAGATACCTTTATGTGCCTTCATCCTACCTCACGTTTGTGAGTATTCTGTGTACACATTCTGTGCTAGCAACTCTACTTCACCACTGTTTGCACAATATTGCACCAAAAGCATTTTTCTTTTTATGTGTTCCCACATGGTATGCGCTTCCTGATGATCCACTTGCCACTTTCTATGAGGATTGAGAAAGAAATCCTACACCAGGTCACAGCTGCAATCAACCATTGTGTTTGTCTAAGTATCACCATTATCACTATTGTATTGATTATATCACTGTTATTGTAAATGTATATGAGCGCCAAATTTGGTTAAACACTCCACACACACTCATTCAAGACTGTGCAACCTGTGCTGAAGCAGGGATATCCCTAATACCTTGGCTGTTGGTGGCTCTTGAAGACTGATGTGGGGCACCCCTGGATTTGACCATTCAAGCCCGACAGAGGCATACTCATTTCAGAGGCTGCAGCTTTCGAAATTTAGGGCTCAATTTATACCAGATGCCGCTAGGTGGCAGCGCGATTCGGTGACGTCACCCTGGCGCTGCCGCCGCGCGGCATCTTGATTAGACCAAGGAAACAGTAAAGCGGAGACAGGGCGGCGTGGCCGTGAGTGGTTCTCCCTCATTGGCTGGAACCACTCATGTGACGCGGCCGTCCCAGCCAAGAACAAATCTGAGGATCGCACCAGGAGACATCTGCCCTGCAGTTCCACGCGGTGCGCACGCTGCAACAGGTATGAGCGTTTCTACTGGGGGGTTTTTTAATGTTGTATTTCAGGCGTGCGACTGCGCGCCGCCGCACACAACTTTTGGTATAATCGCGGTCCTAGAGCCACAAATATACAAACTCTTTGCCTAACCGTTCTTGTCCCTCTTTTGTTTAGGGACCACTATTTGCACCACTGGATCGCCTTGCTTGCAGACTGCCCCATCACAGCACAAATGTACGACGACACCGCTCTGATCAAGGGCCACACCTTGGTGAATTCTTTAATCCGAGTGCTACAGACACTGCAGGAGTTCAACATCACCTTGGAAACCTCTCTCGTCAAAGGAATCAACATCTGACCCCGGCGGAGAAGCGAGCCAAGCGATAAGAGGAACCACCTACTGTGCACAGAGACGTCTCCGTTACGTAGCTCTGGCTACACAGGACAAGAGCACAGCAACTGCAAAGCCTGCCTGGGTTGGACCTTCACGCTCCATGTAAAATAATGGCGGACGTTGGGCTGGAGAGCTATTTTATAGTTTGTGCTCTGGTTACATCCTTTCATGTGAAAGCGGTTAAAGTGAATATTGCACAGCTTGTTCTGAAGCTTCTGTATTTACTTGCTATGGAGGTAGGGTGCAAAGAGGCATTCGTTTTGTCTAATCATGTTCCGGTCATCATGTACACACTCCTGGTGCAGGGTCGTGGTAATGATTTTTCTAAACCGTCTGTTACATTGTATTGATCTTTGCTTTGAGGCATGTCATCACTCCTTTGCTGTTACAGAAAAATATATATTTTTAAATGTTATTGTGCTAGATCACTGTTGGTAAGTCATAACTTTTTTTTCTTTGTCAGTATTAATTTTGCCTGTGATCAAAGGTGGACACACCTTCTTTATTGCTGCATTTACAGGCCAATGTTTTATTTTTATTTTTAAACTCCTGCATTATTTTATTTATTTGAACTGGTTAGTGTTATTGTTATTATTTTTGTCCTAACCGCTCTAGCGCCAGAGGGATCTAGACTGCATTGCTCTAAAGGTTCCTCTAGCACTGATGGGATTACATTTATTTGGAAGCGGACAGTGGAGGAACCTCTTACAGCAGATATTTGATGGGTCACATGGTGGTTTGGTTACAAATGATTTTGGATTGCCCGAGGACGTTATGTTCTGCTGTTTCGCTACAGTGATGCAATAATTTGAGGATCAGTTAACTCGTTTAAGATTGTGTACACCAGGGGTGGCCAACTCTGTCCTCCAGGACCACCACCAGGGCAGGTTTTTTAGGATATCCCTGCTTCAGCACAGGTGGCTTAGTCGTTGACTGAAAACCTGACCTGGAGGTGGCCCTTGGACTGGAGCTGGCCATCCCTGGTGCACAACTTAAATCTGTGTTGAGTCATTGTCTACCTGTGCTGGAAGGGGAGGGGGAGAGAGCGCTACGCTATTCACTCCAGGGACCACCCCCCTTTGTTCCCTAGATATTTACCAGTTTAGTTACCAATGTCTCCTCATGGACATTTAAACAGCCATCTAATAGGAAGATGGACCACCCCACCCATGGTTGTGGTTTCCCTGAGGATCATGGGACCCGTGAGATTTGGCGGCCACGTCGATTTTTCTCTAAATGCGGGAAATGCTACGCTGGTAAGTATTGCAGGAGCCAGGAGATTACCGTAGCTACAAGTAGCACGGATCATCTCCGGAAGACCCCCGCGGTTCCAATTCTATATCAAAAAGAAAAATCTAAAGTAGGCAGGATTGCTGCATGAAGAGATTAACCATTTCCTCACAGCTGCCCGTGTAATGGATCAAAATCATGAGGTACTTTTTTGCACAGCCTAAAAATAAAAACATTTACACAACTTATCCGTGTAATTGGCTTCATTGGAAAAAGTTCAACCAACCCTAAATTAAGTTTGACTTGTTTCTTTCCTCTGAAATGTTTAGTGTTTTGTTTTTTAGTGGGTCCTATTTAATATTGATACAATTTTACTTGTTTAGTTATTGTTGATGGCGTTGTCATGACGTGCCACATTCTCCAGATCGCGTTCCAGATAGGCACCAAAGCATTGATATGAGAAGCGGTCACATACACACTACATAGTGTAGAGGTTTAGTTGTAGCCAGGACTTGGGGTTCCTTTTGCCCCCTCCCGCCCCCAACCCGATGCTAATCCTTACAATAAACCCTTTTCTAGAGATTCTCTGCTTCTCTCTCCTGTGCTCAGGGTTGAGGTTGTTGATCGTGGAGCACGGGTTGCCCATATCCCTGATGGGTATGTACTGATTCGGCCATATGGTTAATATGCAATGCAGCCCTCTTCAGCATGGATTATAGATTCCTAACACACACACACAGTACACACTTCACTTTGACTCTGTTGCACAAAAATCTTTCCGTTACTATTCTAGTACTGTGACTTGTCCACCTTTTTAACGGTTTACTTTTTGTATTATTTATTTTGTGATTAAAACATTTGTCTTATCTGTCATTTGTTTCTTTATAAGATTTGATATCCCCTGTCATTGATCTAGATCTCTTGCTATAGACGAATTGGAAAATAATATTGTATTTGAATGCATTTTTGCACATGACACTAGTGCAAGTTACTGTGTGTGTCAGCTGCTCTGCTACAGGGGGAAGACTATAATTGAATTGTAAATGTATTTAAACAATTGGGGCTTTTAAAACCGGAAGATGGTTTATGTTGATTCACAGATGAGACAAGCTTATCAATACCTGAAAAAACTCATGGCTGTGATGGTTTTACATGCCTTGATTCAGTGCTTCAGCACGGAAACGTATATTTGAGTATTCTAATCGCGCAGTGATGGAATGCAAAAGGCGGGGTCTAATTTCTCAAGTGTGATGGGCATCATGGAAATGGCCATTCAAATGAATACACTCACAACAAGTCTTAATCTGTTAATGTTTATGGTAAGTGCAACTTTGTATAACACTGAAATAAACCAATATAGCAGGATATTGGCACTGGGGGATGATTTGATATACTGCAGTGCCTTACAGAGGTGAGATGCAAGCACTTGTTGAGAGGTAGTGGTTTTAGTAAGGTGGGAACAGGAGAGGAAGCATCATTCTTTGTCACTGAATCTATTAACTGCTGCATGCTGTGTAATCGGTGTCTCATGCTCACACTCCTTTTAGTACTTCCTGTACTGGAACAAAAGAATTGAGGTGCACCATATTTTGTCAGGGGTCTGATCTGGTGTTACATCCCGTTGTGTGAATTAATTTGATGGTAGGAAGGCACCCGGTACTCATGAAGTTGAAGAAAAGGTTTCTTTCTTGAATATACATATTCCTCCTACTCGTTTCGGTCCCAGCTGGGACTGAAATGCGTAGGAGGAATATGTATATTCAAGAACGAAACCTTTTTCTTCAACTTGATGGGTGCCCACTGCCTTCCTACCATTGGTTATGAATTAATTCTTCCCATGTGGAAAAGAGATCGGTGCTTCTTTGTAACTTTACATGTAGTCCTAGATATTCAATAGCCCCTGACTAAATATTTAATACTAAGAAAGTAAGGTCACTCTTGATAATGTGTCTGCAACTTTCTGCAGCCACCCGTTTTAAATCTCTATACAGAGCTGACATGAACTTTTTCTTGACTCGATCTTCTCACTGCTCTTCCCACCAGGCAATTACTAATCTCAATCGCTGATCCCGTCAGGCTGTGGTTATCCCAGCGATCTTATGGGGTCGCACCCTACCAGTATGGAACCATTGTGCCGAGTTCAGGACAGTTAGCCACCCTCATTTTGAAGCCATGTTTTACATGCGCAATGTGGCTGCACAATTCTGTGGCACTCTACATACACTGTAAGCGGTATATACGAAAAACGAAATATTTCATGCAATTTTTACTAATGTCCTACTGATGCCAAGATCCACAAAAGGAGCGTTAAGCTTTAGCACACCTTTACGCCCATTCAGAAGCTCGGGCCGCCTACATCTGCGTCGCCATCTGAAAAAGTTCCCCAAGAGCTGCTCCTTTGCACAGGGACAGCGTGCCATGGGTTAACATCTGGGATTGTTTGCAATGTGTTTCGTCAGCCCCACCCATTGCCATTTTTATTGCTCTGGACTAAAGAACTTGCATAGCGCAGCTGAATTTCTTCAGAACCTCTTCAGCCTACATCCACATCGCCCCAAAGGGTGTCAGCCGTTTTACTGCCATTCCGCTAATGTTACAGCTGCTCTGTTACAATCTGAAACACGCCAACCTTTTCATCTTCCCATAACGCATATTTCCACGTTCCCCTTCTTTATAGATTGCAAGTTCCTTGGGACAGGGCCCTCACCTACTGCGACAATGCATGTTTAATGTTCGTTATTTTTATTGTTTGTCATCCTCCACCCCTGTTGTACTGTGCTACGGAATATGTTGGCGCATTATAAATAAATTATATTGTATGGGACTAAAAAACAAAACAAAAAGAACATGCTAAAACTTGGCACCCTTTTCTGGAGCTGGGCCAAAGAGGTTTAATGTGTCCACAAGATGGCACTGTTTACCTAATGCTCCACAAGCTTTGGGGCTCAGTGCAGGGTTATCCTTATTCCTCCTGGCAAACCAAGTCTTTTGAATAACTTTTTGGTAGATCCTCCAGTTTAAATGTGAAATAAGGCACCTAAAGGTAGGTTTACCTATTATGGATCCAGCATGGCAGCGTGTCTGTCACTTGCAGAGAAATGTGGTGACGACCCCTCTAGTATCCATGGGGTTAAAAATTAAGTATTTTTATTTGTGGGGGGGAGGGGGGGTGCACAATTCATAATTGACTTGATACAAATGCATTGCTGGTATTTTGTGCAGTTGGGTTCATATCTGCAGACTTCTGCTCATCCGCTCCCTCCCTGCTTGTCTTTCAGAGCATTGCACCTAAAACTTGTTCTCTTCCAAATCCCTGCAGAGCATTGCATATGAATCCCTTCTTTGCTGGCAGCCTGGCCTCAGAAGATGAAATCCTTTTTTTGTTTTTTTCCAGTTGAGATACCCAGCAGCCAAGGTCAGGGCGGATTTATTTTGGGTAGTATTTGCATTCTGGCCGGTATGAGAATAATCGAAGAGCAAGTCTTTATGATGTGATGTGAAATGTTTCTGTGCTGGACTTAGAATTTCCCACCAGCTTCTGTTCCTTGGGGATTTCTGGAAATCATCCACGTTTTCCGAAGTCCTGCAGATGACAAGTCTCCGCTTTTAATGTAACATTCCAGCTTTAGTGAGACTGCTTTGCCTGTAGAATGTGTATTATATGAAAAAAAGATGGCATTGGTTCTCTGAATCCCTCTAATCGCTGTGTTGACCAATAAAGATCATCCAGAGCCTTGTCGAGGACCATTTTGTTTCTGGCTTGGTTGCCATGTCTCCATCAAGGAAAGAGGACAGTCACAGGGCCGGCTGGGACGTTCGTGGGGCTCGGTGCAGGGACTTGGGCGGGGGGGCATCGGCTCTTACAGTATCCGGCGGAATCCCCCTGCCCCTCCCCCCCATCCTGCATTGTCCAGACATCATGGCTTCGCAACGTCCAATGGCATCGCCATGATAACGGGGCGTCACGGCAACGCACCTCCATTGGGCATCGCAGATCCCTGATGCCGCGAGAAGGTAAGAGAGTTAGACGCCCTGCGCTGTCCCCCGGCAACCGGTTTCATTGTCATGGGAGGCAGAGCGGGGCCTGTAACCACGGGGCTCGGTGGCTTGAGGCCCTAATGTGTTACTGAGCCCTTTTGCGCTACATTATTGTTTATTTGTAAAATCCCAACATATTCCGCAGCGGGGTACAGCGGCATCAATTACATCAACAGAATGACTTACAAATAAGGACGAAAGTGCAGAACATACAGAAGGTAACCAGGGCGCTGCTCACAAGAGCTTACAATCTAGCGGCGAGTTTAATTGATGTGGTCTCGTATACATCGCATTTTTGTTGACTTCATTGAATCTTAACCTCCCGTCTGTGACCAAACCTCTTAACTCGCCGGTGCGCAAAGTGGGGTGTGCGCGAGATTCGTTGCGGGGGGGTGCGGGGTTTACAGAGGCCTCGCGCGCTTCCCGAATACATTCAAATTAATGCTGGGGGTGCAGGGCCTCTGTAAAACTTAATTTACCTTGATTCAGACGCTCCTGGGGACGCGTCGCCATGGCAATGCGGCGTCAAATGACGTCAAGTTGCCGTGACAACATGACGCCAGGACGTCTGAATCGAGGTAAGGGGGGGGGGCGGCGCGCGAGGAGAGGGTGATGGCCAGCAGGGGGGCGCGGGGAAAAAAAGGATTGCGCTCCCCTGCTCTAATTTATCCACGGTCTACACACCTCTGGCAGTGTCTACCAATAGGAGAAAGATACACCCACACCGGTCGGCTCGTTATGTTTCCCAGACTTTCAGTAACTCCTCATTTTTAGCAGTGTGGTCTCGCTCACTAAAATTGGTACTTAAAGGAGCAATCCAAGCGCCTTTAAAAAAACTTAAGCCGTGGGTTTTCGGAGCTGACCCCCCCCCCCCGTTCATTTCAGCTCCAGTGACCCTTTGCTTCCGGAGGTGCTTGCATCCATAGTAGGTGCCGGTAGCCACTCTGGCTGAGCGAGCTCGGCCTCCAAGTTGAAAACTTCTGCATCGCTCAGGCTAATAGGAAGCCAAACCTGATGACGTCACGACTCCCTATTGGGCGTTGGAGTTTTGAAACGCCGCCATAATGTGAACCCTGGGAGCGGAGTGTCTAACGGCACCTACTAGGGTGGTAAGTATCTCCGCAAGCAGGGGGGGGGGGTTCCCAGAACGGAAATGAATGGGGTTTGCCTCCAGAGACCCCCTGCTACAATAAAGAGCTTGGATTGCCGCTCTAAATCCTGTTTGTGGTCCAGATCTCCTCAATTCTCACTGATCTAGGTGTAGTTGACACCCCTGCAAAGAGGCACCAAAAGAAGACATTATCCATGTCTAGTTGACCATGTTATAATTGTGCCAGTCTGTAACATCTCAAGAGCAGTGATTTATACCCCAATATAAATCATCCTGGCTACTTTTCTGCAACACCCGCTGCCTTTTTGTGCTCAGCCCCTCAGCCACACGCGGGCCTCTTGACATTGCACAGCTGTTTCAGGAGGGTAAGAATACTCTGGCTAGGTAATCCCCTTCCTCTGTCCACCTTCCCAGCCTGGGAAAATGACTGCCAGATCCTCAGTGGCATATTTCCAGGGGGATGGGAAGGTAATTCATCTATTCCCTTGACATTACAGACATCATTTTGTATAAACTGTGCCTCCCCCCACCCCCTCTCCGCTAATGAGCACAGGCTACCTGTATTACTTCGCATTATGTTGCCGTCTCCTCTGACGGCATTGTCTGCCATGGTTAGAATGCTTATACACAGTGGTGGTTCTTTGATTACAAAGAGCACGTTCCTTTCCCGCTCCTAGCTGCGCCCGGCTGTGTTTTAAGTACGATCGCATCACCAGACTTCGGCAATCGTGACCACGTGATCACTTCGGTAGCAATCACGTGGTTGCTACTTCCGTTGACATCACCCGGAAGGAAGTGAGTGGGGGTGGGGTGCCGTTTAGTGCTCCAGTGGGGCGTTGAGTGTGATCGCCCCCTAAAGAAAAACTAAACTAGCATTAAGCGCATGACTTACTCAGCACCCCATGGCGTGCTGGTCCTCAACACAGCAGGTATGTCGCAAAGGCAGCAAAAGGGTTAATGGTGAGAGGCTTTTCTATCTATCTACTTTTATTTAAAAATATGAGAAATGGCCGTTTTGCAATAAACAAACAAACTGATGACCCTGTCACTGTCCCTCACTGGTGTGTGTTTAGGAACGAAGGTGCCGGAAACCAAAGCAAAGAAAAATGAATGTTTATCTAAACTACAATAAGTACTTCCACATGAAATAGAGAGATGTGCGAGCTAGAGGAAGTATTTATCCCACCCCGGTTATTATACCAGGCCCCGTGCCTAGTAACTTTATCATCACTATAGAGAGTTTCTGGTCTGTAAAATACACACTTCTTTAAGCCAGGTCTGCGCTGAGAAGCTGTGTAATGTGGCAGGCATAAGTTTATAAGGGTCAATGTTAAAATGCACAAAAAGCAAAGCGTGATATACTTTGAGTTCTTGTCTGTGTGCATGTCATTACCCAGAATCCCTAGCTGCAGTGGAAGCACTCTACGCTAAGAGATAATGGGGAAAGACAGGGGTGCAGACCTGTTTTAGATGGGAACGTGCTCACACGTGGTGTTGTTTTTGTCACTTTTACTCGCCATAACTTATTTTGTTTTTGGTAAAAGTTGTGCTTGAAAAAAAAAAAGTCATATTCGAATTGGGCGAGGTACTCATCCTATGTTATAGAATAATGGATTTTTGTTTACAGAAGAAATGCAGAAACTGAATTTAACTGAATAAACCAAATCCGATATATCTAACAAAGTTTGCTGTTGGGGCTTGAAATTAGTTGCATGACCGCTCAATGTTGGAGGTAATGAAATCATCTTTCAAATGATTGTGACGAAACCATTCCATATAAATGACGTGTGACTTTCCTACATTCCATCGTGGGATATTTGCGCTTGTCTTGCCGCGGTTTTGTTAGATTGGAGTGACGCTTTATAGAACCTCTCAGACAATATTCTGCGTTTGTAAACCTTGCTCAGGGAAACCAACATTATGTTACAGATACAGATGTAGCAAGACTTACTGCTTGTGTTGCCGCGTTCCTGCGATGACTGCGGCCCGGATGGAATAATGTTTCTGATCCAGAAGCACGGACCCCCATGGCGTGATCAGGGGAGACACTGTCCCCAGCGGGTGTTTGCTTCTTCGGCCTCAGCGCTGGGCGCAGCAAGTCTGGCTGCATCTGTACATAGTAATATCCTGTAGGAGTGGGCAGCTTCATGGCTGATGGCTGGGTCTTGTAATGAGTCACCGCAGGGCCGGCGTTAGCGCCATAGGCCCCGTGCCTACGCGGGACCCCCAGACTGGCAGGACTGGTTCTTACCCCAGTGTGTGTGTTAATATATATATATATATATATATATATATATATTTCTTTTGAGGGGTGGGAGTTCTTACCTTCTCCGGAGCGGGCCACCTCCTGTAGCGTTGCATTGTCGTGTTGCCATGGTAGCGTGATGTCACAACGCTGCCGGAGAACCGCTCTTTAAGGTAAGTCCCTTTAACTGTTTCTATAGGAGGGGCCTCGCGTCGCTTTGAGCCTCGCCAAGGCCGCATCCATACTCCACGCGACAGCGCGAACAAAAGGCCGTAGCTCTACGAGGCAGGCCATAGAGCTCGCGAGCGATTTTCGAGCAGACAAAAAAAAAAGTTGTGCGACAGCCGATGAGGGCGAACCGCTCACGTGACGCCACGTCTCCCCGTTGCTGTGGATCACAGGCCACAGATCGCTCGGCCGACAGGCGAGCGCATCGCCATGCGCTCCTACTATATCCGCGGCGTAAGGCCGACCCTGATATGTCACAGTATGTCGCATCTAGCTGGAAAAAAAAACCACAAGGCTCATGGCTTCAGTGGGGAAAGAAAGGATTTATGGCTCCCATTAAGTAGGAGAAAGGCAGAGAGGAAAAGCTTGGTAAGATTTACAAATGTGTATAAAACAGTTTTTTACAGGAGGGAAAGATAGGCCTAAACTGGGTGCTTCCCAAACCCCCCCCCCCCCCCCAACCCCCAACCCCCAATTATTTCACAAAAACAGCCGTGCCAGAGAAAATTAAATATAAAACATAAATAAAGACATTTATACTGTGCTGTTTCTTCGTAAAAACAAAACTGTATTGCACTGAATTTTACCCTCTTCACTGCCAGACGTGAGAAAGTAGTTAAAAATGCAATTATTTAAAGTCGCTGTAGGTCTGTGCGTCTGAAAAACGGTTTTAAACGCCAGCGAGGGACTGTAAGTATGATTTTTGCCAAGCAATTGTTTTTTATTTTACTCTTTAACGTGGTCAGTAATATTGTTTCCCTGCTTATCTGATATATACTAATCTAATAACAATAATGTATTTGCAAATGAACTCCAGCGCTCTGTAATGCTCCCTCCTCTGTAATATGCATAATAGGCTCTCTTGTTACAAAACTGTTAACCCCCTACCTCGCTCTTGAAGAAAAAGGGTTAAAGCAGCAGGGACGCTTCTGTATTTAAAGATCATTTAATTTTACTCTAAAGTGGCTTCGGGAGGTTAAAATGGCCGCCTTAATTAGTTTCTTGTGTCCCATAGTAACATTCTTGGCCATTCTTATGGAATTGCCTTATGCAATAGAGCTATTTTCCCTAAGCAATTTGTAACTGGAGTGAACAACAAGTAAAAATACCACGTTTGGAGCATTTGCATGTCTCAGACAGGTCTGCAAAACTGTCTTTCCCCTTAGCCAACTGCTTCCACTGCAGCCAGGGATTCTGGGTAATGACATGCAAATGAGCATAGCGTGTCACACTTGGTGACAACGCATTGCAAAATGCTGACATGAACATTACTGGGTGTTTGAAATCCCTTCAATACCAAAGCAATACGCAAAGTGGGGGGGAGGGGTGCAACCTTACCTGTAATAGGGGCTGTGGGGCCTTACCTCTAATAGGGGCTGTGGGACATTACCTGTAATAGGGGCTGTGGGACCTTACCTCTAATAGGGGCTGTGGGACATTACCTGTAATAGGGGCTGTGTGGGACATTACCTGTAATAGGGGCTGTGTTCCTTTTCATGATCTTTCCTGCAAAACCATCGCAACATGAGAAGCGAGAGCCAGTCTTTCCATTCACCAAACATGGTGATGCATCCGTGCAAAGTAGAAACAGTCGTCCAGAAGCTCAAGGAGAAACGTGTCCACTGGAAAGTGGTATAGCAAGTGTTCTCTGATATGGGATGAATCAGTACGAGTTACGCGGGTGGCGCACGCTACCTCGAAACGCCTGCCCAGGCCCTTCGGGGAAGGTATCAAACTTACCTCGTGGGAGGAACCCCGGGGTTGTGGGTGCCAGGAATCTTGATCCTTTCAATTGTTCCGGGGTTGACCGTAACTTAACAGGGAGGCTGCTCTTCAATCCCAGTGGCGTGCCTCCAATACAGTAAGTTACAGCGGGGGCTTCTCCGATCCAGTCCTCAAGATCCCACCCCCCAACAGGTCAGGTTTTAAGGCTATCCCTGCTTCAGCACAGGTGTTCAACTTCAAGTCTTCAACTGAGCTACTGATTGGGCCACCTGTGTTGAAGCTGGGACATCCTTAAAATCTGACCAGTTGGGGGGTTCTTGAGGATTGAAGTTGAGTACCCCTGGGTTACAGAGTAGACACCAATCAGAAGAGAGGAAGCCACGGGTCGCTCAGGAACTCGCAACAGTTAGAAAAAAAAAAAATTATATATATATATATATATATATATATATATATATATATATATAGTGGTTGACAAATCACCAAAAAATCTACTCGCCACACAAAAAAATCTACTCGCCACCTAGTACCAAACGTGTGCTGCTTGGGCCAATATTTACTCGCCCGGGGGTTAAATCCACTCGCCCGGGGAGAGCAAATGTATAGGTTTGTCGAACACTGTGTGTGTATATGTATGTATATATATATATATATATATATATATGTATATATATATATATATATATATATATATATATATATATATATATATTAGATCATCATAAAAAAACAAAAACAGACACGTCCCCTCCCCACCCCCCCAAGTTTCTGTAACGGCGGCGAGTTCCTGCGCGATCCTTGGCTTGCTGCGCCTGCGTTTACTCCCCGATTTTTTGTCTACGTGGTAACGAATCAGCCTGCAAATTCCGACTGCCGGGTGGAAACCTGCTCCTTGCCACGTTTCCCAAATCCAACAGCGGGTGCAGACTCGTCACGCTCCCATGTGGGGTATCACACCACGGTTGACCTGAGTGGCAGTTCCATACCTACGCTTCGGGGCTTGGCGATCGTGTTCCCTGTTCCCCTTTGGCTGGTAGTACAAAGTATCTATATAGATGTGGATCGCGCTTGAGTAATTCTATGCACAGTGCTATGTACACTGCTGAGCCTCACAAGAAAGAAATATTATTATTTGAAGGTCTTCCTAAAGCAGGGGTGCACAAACTTTTTCCCCTGCTCCCCCCGCCCCCTCTTTAAGATAAGAGAATTTACAGAGACATCACACGGTCAATTCAATTTAAATTATTTATAAAATATTTTACCAGGAAGTAATGCATTGAGAGTTACCTCTCGTTTTCAAGTATGTCCTGGGGGGGAAAAGGGCGGGGCCCCTGCAAGTGCCGCCCCCCCCCCACCCTCAGCAGAAAATCTCATGCACCCGCTTAGTTTGTGCCCCCTGTCCTAAAGGACAGTAATTCCAATTAGCATAGCAAAAGAGTTCTCAGGTTAGGGCAGAAGCTAAATATATGATTAGATTGTAAGCTCTTCGGGGCAGGGACGCCTTTTCCTGTCTACTTTGATGCCTTATTCCAATTATGTGTTATATTGTTACATCATGTGTATTGCTGCTGCAAGGCGCTATGTACCTGGCTGGAGCCCATATAATGATATACATACATGATGTCTGGAGATTATCACACCGACACTTGTGCCTTGCTTATCAGTTTGCGGAATTGAGTATCTCAGGGGTGCTCAAGCCCTTCCGACAGGTCAGGTTTTCAGGATATCCTGTTTCAGCACGTGGCTCAATCAGTCCCACCTTCTGCACAGGTCACTCAACCAGTCCCAGCTTCAGCACCTGTGCTGAAGCTGGGATATTCTTAAAGCCCTGGCCTGTGGGGGGAGCTGGAGGACTGGAGTTTAGCACCCCTGCAGTATCTGATGCCAATAACCCTTTCACAACCAGAAGGAACCCACAGCCGCAAAAGAGAAAGTGAGAAGACTGTGAAGAAGTGGGAGAAGAAAGCTGTGAAGGTAGAAGGGATGAGCAGTAGTAGATGGAGAGAAGGATCAGGGCAGGGTGTAGGGATGGAAGATGATGACAGAAGGGAGGTACAGACTGTGTGTGTGTGTGTGTGTGTGTGTGTGTGTGTGTGTTGTGTGGTGTGTGGTGTGTGGTGTGTGGTGTGTGGTGTGTGGTGTGTGGTGTGTGGTGTGTGGTGTGTGGTGTGTGGTGTGTGTGTGTGTGGGTGTGTGTGTGTGTGTGTGTGTGTGTGTGTGTGTGTGTGTGTGTGTGTGTGTGTGTGTGTGTGTGTGTGTGTGTGTGTGTGTGTGTGTGTGTGTGTGTGTGTGTGTGTAAGGCACACTCACCACTCACATTCTCACTTGTTATCCTGTTTCTAGTTCCAAATCCTCCTTCAAATTGTGTGTCAGAGGAGAGTGAAACGGTTCTATAAGGTGGGGAGGTAAGAGAGAGGAGAGAAGAACATATTGGAAAGGGGGAGTCAGAGAAGGTGAAGGAGAGAGACGGAATTGGGGGGGGGGAGAGATGGAATTGGAGGGGGAGGAAGCTGAAGAGGGGGATGTGGAAATTGAGTGATGAGAAATGAAGAGGTGAGAGAAAAGGAGAGGGGCAAGGCAAAAGGTGTATGAGAGAGAAAGAGAGAGACAGACAGACAGAGAGATATGTTGGAGAAGGGGGGAAAGGAGGGGGTGGGAGAGAATTAATACAGAGGAGGAGGGTAGGCAGAAGTATGAGACAGAGGAGGAGATGAGAGTTCAAGAGAATAGAGGGAAAGGTGGCGAGAGCTGAGCACAGACCAACTCACCCAGCAAATGAGAGAGGAGGGAGAAAGCGAGCCAGAAACAAACTGGGGAGTAGAGAGAGTGTCAGAGAAACCCAGGGGTGAGGGAGGCATAAAAAGGGAGAGTGGGGAAATCAAAGGAGAGGGAGAGAGAGAGAGAGAGAGAAAAGATTAGGAGATTGAAATAAAGAGAGGGGGAGGAGGTGCTGAAGGAGAGGGGGGTAGTGAGAAGAAGGGAGAGAGGGAGAAAAGTCAGCAAGGAAAGAGCAAAAAGGAGGAAAGTAGAAAAAAAAGAGTGGGAGATTGAAATAAAGAGGAGAAGGAGGGTGCGGGAGGGAGAGAGGAGTGAGTAAGGGAAGAAAAGAGGATAGGGATTTAAGGCGAGATAAAGGAGGGAAGTAACAGAATATGAGAGAAGCAGAGAGAGAAAAGCAGAGAGAAAGTACACGGGTGTAGTGAGGGAGGAAGAAAGTAAGAAAAGAAAAAAGGGGAGAGGGGGAGGGCAGATTAGAGGTGCAGGAGGAGAGGGCGAGAGGCTGAAGGAGAAGCAGACAGGAGAGGCTGAAGGAGAAGCAGGCAGGAGGTGCAGGAAGAGAGGCTGAAGGAGAAGCAGGCAGGAGGTGCCGGAGGAGAGGCTGAAGGAGAAGCAGGCAGGAGGTGCAGGGGGAGAGGCTGAAGGAGAAGCAGGCAGGAGGTGCAGGGGGAGAGGCTGAAGGAGAAGCAGGCAGGAGGTGCAGGAGGAGAGGCTGGAGGAGAAGCAGGCAGGAGGTGCAGGGGGAGAGGCTGAAGGAGAAGCAGACAGGAGGTGCAGGAGGAGAGGCTGAAGGAGAAGCAGATAAGGAGGAGGAGAAGCAGACAGGAGTGGGGTAGAGGTGCAGGAGGAGAGGGGTATCTGTCTGTAGAGGAGGAGTTGGAGGTGCAGCAGTAGGAGGAGCGCCCCCTCTCTCTCCCTCAGCAGTATGGGGTCTCTGTGCTTGGCTTCTCCAGGGGACGCGCTGCGGCTCTTCCTGCTGCTGCTCCCCCTGTGCGCAGCTCCGCACCCCGCAGCCCTGCTGACCCCACCCGGGCACCCCGGACCCGCAGCCCGAGCACTGACCGGTGAGTATCTGGGGTTACGTTAGCCTGTCACAGGGCTCAGCAAAGGCTTTGGCAGTGAAAGGGTTACCACCTCACTGGTAGCGAAGGGGTTACTATCTAATGAATGTGTGTATGTATATATGTGTGTGTATTTATGTGTATATATATATATAATACAATAAAAATCCATCTATTAGTGAGGTGTTCAACTGCCATTAGTCACAAGTCCTTCCTGCAATGATGGAGTTATATGTCCTTCCTGGAGATATGTTGGTTTTAATGCCTGTGTGGCAATAAAGTATATGCATTCATATCTGGAATTATGTGTGTGGGTGGGTGTATATACATATATACACACACACACACACACACACACACACACACAAACGTGTGTGTGTGTGATGTAGAGGTATCCATACCGTGTTAACTGAGCTTAATAATCAAAAACAAATAGATGATACCGTTCTGTGGCTAACAAAATGCTTTTATTTGTGCGAGCTTTCGAGATACACTGATCTCTTCTTCCTGCTGTGTTTCATTGGATAAAGCAAGAAAGGTTTAACTTAAAAACAGTGCATCCTGGAATGTGTCATTGACTGAAACCTATCCCTCCCCCCTGTGCTGTATGCGATTTATGATACAAACACACATACTCTTACATCACTAACATTCAGGGACCATTTAACACCATAAGTCATAAATCGCATACAGCACAGGGGGGAGGGATAAGTGTCAGTCACAGATAAATTCCAGGATGCACTGTTTTTAAGTTAAACCTTTCTTGCTTTATCCATTATAACATCGCCAGAAGAAGAGATCAATGGATCTCAAAGCTCGCACAAATAAAAGCATTTAGTTAGCCACAGAACGGTATTGTCTATTCGTTTTTGATATGTGTGTGTGTGTGTGTGTGTGTGTGTGTGTGTGTGTGTGTGTGTGTGTGTGCACGCACGCACACACACACACAGAGTGTGGTGAGTGGCAAGCTGTCCTCATTACCAATACATATTAGTGATTAGACTGCAGCTCATCACAGAAGGTGCCTTATTGCCTTAGACTTTCCCAAATTCTTTGGAAGCAAGTTGCCATGTCTGGGCAAGTTCCAGTTGCACCTTCAAAGGGCTTCTTGAGGGGGAAGAAGTTCTCATTGGCTAAAAAGACACCCCCCCCCCCTCCCCAGCCGTGTGCCAATGTGCCATGCATAGAAAGGTACCAGCTCTCCCTGCTGTCTCTCATTCAGCTACAGGACATGAGCAGAGACAGAAGTCAAAAAAAGAGTCCTAAGGACTCGTGGTCTCTGGTTCACAGTCCATAATCGCAGTAAGGGCCGCGAGCTTCTTGTAATGTAATCTTAGATAAACTGAAGGACATGACCACTATTATATTTCAACATCTTGCGTGCGTTTATACTACCTGTACGGTACCATCAATACTTCTATTACCTTAACATACCAGTGGGTTTCAGTTTGAAAAACTGCACTTTTCTGCCTAAGCAACTAGTATGAAAGTAGCCGGCACTGAGAGTCCAAGGGCCACACAGAGGACGCTTGCAGGGCGGCCGTCGATGAGCCCTGCCATGGTTTCTTCCTTGTGTCCACCAGTCCCCTATACTAGAAACATTTTCACTGTGACTTCTGCTCTGACTTAGCAGCAAAGGTCCTATGCAAATGGCCTCAACCATCCTTTGAGGTTGCTGATTTCACCTAACAATATATTGACTGTGGCTCCATTGTCTCGCATGGTATGTGTCCCCAGCAAAGGTTAACACTTTCAGTGCTGGAGGAGCCCACAATGCATATAAAGCAGTGCCACGCAGACTCGCCAGAGCACCGAGGAGTTAACCCAGTGGAAATTTGAGCAGTTGGGCTCTGCTAGTGCTGGTAGTGTGGGTGAAGTTTCAATGAATTTGTTGGGACACACAACTCTGTCTGGAGAAGAGCTGCGTTTGCCCCACTGCAGCAGGGGCGGGGGAGGCCTTGCAGTGCCAGAGAAGCTTGCCAGGCATCGCACTGGCACAAAACATCACAGACTAGGACTAAAAGTCCCAACTGTCAGCCCTGGTGGTGATCAGACATCAATGCTGGAGTTTTTATTTTCTAGATAACAGAAGCCCCAGATAAAATGAATATATTTATATATATATATATATATATATATATATATATATATATATATATATATATATATATATATATACATGTACATGTAGAGGTATCAGTACCGTGTTAGCCGAGCTTCAATAATCAAAAAATAAATAGATGATACCGTTCTGTGGCTAACAAAATGCTTTTATTTGTGCGAGCTTTCGAGATACACTGATCTCTTCTTCCGGCGATGTTACAATGAATGAAGCAAGCAAAAGCTATACTATAAACAGTGTCTATTGGAATGTTATCTGTGCTGGTCCTATATATATATAAATATTTTTGTCTGCCTCTACATCATATAAAATAAATGTATTAGCACATGTTCAACTTTTGATCCAGATAATCACACCTCAACTTTTTTATTTGCAAAAAACAAATACGCATAATTTTACACCCAATATAATGTTGGGTGCATAAACTTCCCCTAAGTCTTCTTAAAGACTCAATTCAAGCAATTAATTATTTTTTTATTTTGTGTGTGTATGTATGTATGTATGTATGTATGTATGTATGTATATATGTATGTATGTATGTATTGCATCTCATCCCAGTCTATGTTTAAAAGCTGTGTTTAAAACAGCGGGCATTGGCTTAAGGGTTCCATGTAATAATGTATTTAAGACAAAAGTTGTCACTGTGTGCTCATTTGCATGTCATTTCCCAGAATCCCTTGCTGTATGCTAGGTGATAATGGCGAAAAGCAGGTTTGCAGACTTGTCTAAGACATGTGAATGTGCCCACAAGTAATATTTTTATATGATATATATATTTGTTTTAATATGTGCATTATTTGATTACCTTTTATTCAAAACTAATTACCTTAGCTGCCGATGAATTTGTTCTCCCATGATCGATCAGCAAAGATCCTGCTTCCCAGGGTTCACTAATTGGCTGCCTTTCAGTTTCAAATCAATCCTTCAGTCAGTGTAACTCAGCAGCTACAACGTATTCTTATATTACTAAGGTAACATCATCTATTGTTACAGTTTGCAGCTCAAACTGCTGGGAATATTGGCAACAAATGATCACAAACAGGAAAGTGTTACAAAGATCTTGCACTGCTGAGGAGGTGGGCTAAAACCTGCTATAGAAATCAAAGGATGCTCAGTATATTAAAACCCATAAAAAATGGTATTAAGAGTTGAATAGGATATTGCTTGGATTGCTCCTTTAAAAGCAATCCCTAAATTGTAAAGTGATACACATAGCTACAGAATAGCTTCATCCAGTAGGGCAGGGGTGCGCAAACTGGGGGGCGAGATTTTCGGGGGGCGGGGGGGGGGATGTTTCCGCAGTGCTTACTGAGGCCTCCACACTCTTACTGACGGCATTTAAATTAAATGCCGAGGGAGTGGCAAAGGCCTCTGTAAGGTCCCTTACCTTGGCTCAGACTGCTTCTGGCGACGCGGCGTCAAATGACACCGCGGGGGTCACGTGATGCCGCGTTGCCATGGCAACATGACGCCACATGACGTCAGAACGCCGGTGCCAATGTAAGTAGAGGGAGGGGCGAGCAGGGAGGGAGAGCCGGCAGGGGGGGGGGGGGGCACAGGGGAAAAGGTCTGTGCACCCCAGCAGGAGTGCAAAGACACGTTCCTTTTGCCTTCCTTGATACCACAGTGCATGTGTAGCTATACTCCGTATAGATGTGTACTGCAGCGTGTTATTTTTAAGGGGCTTTCTGATCTTTTTGTATCGCAGAGGCCTTTGCACGACTGCTAGAGAAAGATGCACTTTGCTTGCTCAACAACTGTTCCATGTCTCATGGAGACACATGGCCTTTTCATTGCAGTTATTTCCAGACATTTCTTACAACTCACCTCTGCGGTAAAGTCCCTTTCAGGGAGAATTTAACCACGGACCAGTGCAAAGAATGCGATTTAAGGATTTAATCCTTTCAAAAATCTGGTGCTGTTTTGCAGCCAGAATGATAAATAACCCTTATAGACCTGTTTATCGTTGGCAATACTTTAACTTCCAGTGCATTGCTGAAAGGGTTACAACCACATTTGCATATGTACTAATTTGTCACATTGCAATCGCCCCCCCCTCCCCCCCCCAGCTGTAGTACTCTCTTTTAACCTGGAATTAAAAAAAAACAAATGTACAATAGGGTAGAAACTAAGCTTTGACTCTGTAAACAATGACAGAGTTTGCGTCAGGGGAACCTGGTTCAATTCCCGGTGTCGGCTCCTTGTGACCCGAGTCACTTTATCACCCTGTGCCTCAGGCACCCAAATCATAGATTGTAAGCTCACCTGGGAAGTAGCTGTAAAGATTCCTGCGTACTGAGCATTATACTGTAATTGTGAAGACCCTTTGGGAGAAAAGCGCTAAATGAAATAAAAGTTATTAAGTGATGTTAAATGTTAAGCTGCAAGTTTCTACCGACCACCTAAAGAAATCCGGTTACACTGAATTCTGTTGTTAAGCAAGAAGTTGAAGTGTTTAGTAAGATAATACGCTGAGAAGTGACATATTAATCTGTGAAGCAGTGTTACACCGAAATATACTGTGTCTTCTTAAACCATAAAATATGTAAAAGATTTCTCGCCAAGAAACCAATGCAATTGGCAGGTTTCAGTTTCCATATTTTATTACGGTTCCCATTTATGATACCAAGGCCCCATTTCATGTGTTCGGGGTAGATGGTTTCACAGAATATTGTGTAAGTGGCCTAGGTTTTTGATTTCCTTGTGGCTGTCGTCCATCGGTTTTGTATCTGGTATACTGGAGCTATTTTTTACATTCTTACATAAAATAGCAATAATCATGCATACAGCGCTTTACAGTTTAGGGGCCTATGGATTTATAGAACTGTAACCCCCCTTTTGGGATTACTGGGGCCTTAAGGGGTTAACTGTGTGGGCCCACACAGAGTAATGCCCCCTCCCCATCACATGGTGCTGGGTGAGTAGTCAGGATTATAGCCCCACCCTATACTGTCCAGTAATAGTGACGCCATGCCAGGATATATATATATATATATATATATATATATATATATATATATATATATATATATATATATATATATATACATACATACATACATACATACATACATACATACATACATACATACATACATACACACACACAGTGGTGTGAAAAAGAAAGTACCCCCTCTTTGAATTCCATGGTTTTACATATCAGGACATAATAACAATCATCTGTTCCTTAGCAGGTCTTAAAATTAGGTAAATACAACCTCAGATGAACAACAACACATGACATATTACACCGTGTCATGATTTATTTAACAAAAATAAAGGCAAAATGGAGAAGCCATGTGTGAAAAACTAAGTACACCTTATGATTCAATAGCTTGTAGAACCACCTTTAGCAGCAATAACTTGAAGTAATCGTTTTCTGTATGACTATCAGACTCTCACATCGTTGTGGAGGAATTTTGGCCCACACTTCTTTACAACGTTGCTTCAGTTCATTGAGGTTTGTGGGCATTTGTTTATGCACAGCTCTCTTAACGTCCAGCCACAGCATTTCAATCGGGTTGATGTCTGGACTTTGACTGGGCCATTGCAACACCTTGATTCTTTTCTTTTTCAGCCATTCTGTTGTAGATTTGCTCCTGTGCTCGGGATCATTGTCTTGTTGCATGACCCAATTTCGGCCAAGCTTTAGCTGTCGGACAGATGGCCTCACATTTGACTCTAGAATACTTTGGTATACAGAGGAGTTCATGGTTGACTCAATGACTGCAATGTTCCCAGGTCCTGTGGCTGCAGAACAAGCCCAAATCATCACCCCTCCACCACCGTGCTTGACAGTTGGTATGAGATGTTTGTGCTGATATGCTGTGTTTGGTTTTCGCCAAACGTGGCGCTGTGCATTATGGCCTAACATCTCCACGTTGGTCTCGTCTGTCCAAAGGACATTGTTCCAGAAGTCTTGTGGTTTGTTCAGATGCAACTTTGCAAACCTAAGCCGTGCTGCCATGTTCTTTTTAGAGAGAAGAGGCTTTCTCCTGGCAACCCTTCCAAACAAACCATACTTGTTCAGTCTTTTTCTAATTGAACTGTCATGAACTTTAACATTTAACATGCTAACTGAGGCCTGTAGAGTCTGAGATGTAACTCTTGGGTATTTTGCAATTTCTCTGAGCATTGCACGGTCTGACCTTGGGGTGAATTTGCTGGGATGTCCACTCCTGGGAAGATTGGCAACTGTCTTCAATGTTTTCCACTTTTGAATAATCTTTCTCACTGTAGAATGATGGACTTTAAATTGTTTGTAAATAGCCTTATAACCCTCCCCAGATTGATGGGCAGCAACAATTGCTTCTCTAAGATAATTGCTGATGTCTTTCTTCTTTGGCATTGTGTTAACACACACCTGAATGCTCCAGGCCAGCAAACTGCTAAAACTTTGTCTTTTATAGAGGTAGTCACACTTGCTGATGATCAATTAATCAAGGGCATTTGATTAGCAGCACCTGTCTGCTACATAGCATCTTAATTCCTATGGAAGCTGTAAGGGTGTACTTAGTTTTTCACACATAGCTTCTCCATTTTGTCTTTATTTTTGTTAAATAAACCATGACACGGTGTAATATGTCATGTGTTGTTCATCTGAGGTTGTATTTACCTAATTTTTAGACCTGCTAAGGAACAGATGATTGTTATTATGTCCTGATATGTAAAACCATGGAATTCAAAGAGGGTGTACTTTCTTTTTTACATGACTGTATATAGTGCCCACGTATTATATTACAATCAATTAATTGAGATTAAAAACATGTGAATTCAAACCTGTCTATTATAATCAGAGATATAATACATCACAGAAAACAGTTTCAATGCAGCATGTATCGTATATAGCTCAATTTCATTTAGCGCGATCCGCTACAACGCGGATCCTCTTATAACACGGTCTGAGCCTGGCACCCGTTTTCGCCTCTTTCAAAATCCAAACCACATTAAAGCTACTGAGTTTCCGCTTACTTTCACTTTTTCGTTGCCGCATGCACACGAGAGTGTGTGAGTTGCATCGCGCGGGACTTCCAAGTGCGCGGTTCTCTTTGAACTAAGGCATAGGGGGTTTTTTTTGGTTGGTGCTCAGCAGTGCATGAAGCTTGTCTGGGAGACACCCCCCTTTACACGCTGCTGACCCCAGGCATGAAAAGGTTGTGCCCTCATGTGTGTGCTTCTTGTTAGAGGGTCACACCACCAGTCTCGAGGGACCCTCTCCCTCTCCGCCTGCACCTGGATGTCACACGCCTGTGTAATGGACAGGCATACAGTACTGTTCTACAAGGCGTGGTGGCCATATTAATGTCACTCGCTAACAATGTGTAGTGGGTTCCATTTTCCAGAGCTGCCTCAGAGTTAGCCACGGAAATATTAACCCCTTTGCTGCAAAGTCCCTTCTGGCAGCAAAAGGGTTAAATATAATCACTGGATGAACATGCGTATATATTAAAGATAACCCCAAAGGGTAATGCAATGCTTGGCGTTTCGTAGCGCTCTGCAGACTTATCTAGGGTGGTTTGTTATGACAGCCGGACTGTGCAGAGAAGGACAGAGGGCTGAGCGCAGAGCCAGAGAGCAGGGAACCGATCAATGTGAGAATTAGTCTGCTGAAAGCAGTTACTACTAACACACACACCTGACCCGTGGTGTCGGATCCCCAACACCCAGCGAAACTGCTCTGGGTAAGTCCTGCGTGTGGGGTGCCTCTGGGTCTGGGACAGCTGGGAGAGTTATCCCAGCTCTCCCCCTACGGCGGACGCGGAACCCCTGATCGAGGTGGCCATTCCCCCCCCCCCGCGATCCCCGTTATAACGCAGTCGCATTATGTGGACCCCAAGCACCGCATTATAACGGGGTTCAGCTGCAAAATGTACAGTATATATAATTGATTAAGAATAAGATTCTTACGGGACACACATGAAATATTACTTTTATATAAATATATGCACTGTAACTATCATGATCCAAAGGGGATGGTTAGTATGTCAGAGTCTATACTGGCTAATCATAATGACAACAATAATGCGTTAAGCACAGGGAAAGCAAAAGTGGTTGTCACACTGTAGCATCTTAAGAAACATTTTGTACACTCACTGAGTGGCACTTGTAACAGACACATCTTAACTATATGTACATAAAGTAGTATTAATTAATTGATGTAAACTCCCTAGGAGCCGGGCAGGGAGGGTTACAGAATGTACCCCTGTAACAGGGAAGCAACCCTGCCTCAATAAGGCTGCAATAGAAAGCCTCTAGTCTGAGGAAATTAGCAGGGAGCAGGATAATTGCAGCTAGACAACTAACCAGTCTCCACCTGGTAATCAAACTGTGGCTGAAACTGCACCCAGAACACTCCTTAGCACACAAGGGTGCTGACACAGGAGAACAGAGAAGTCTGCACACAGACTCCTTAGCACTGTGCTGACATGAGGAGAGAGTCTTGAGCACACACCAAGACACCCGGATACCACTGACCTGAAGAGCCACCTGCTTTAAGGTACCGCTTGAGACTTAGGGGTGGTAGGCTGGTAAGGGACTTTTCCTCCCAGTCTTGCAGATAGAGAATAGGGAGTGAGTTAGCCCTTACACAAGGATATTTGTTTGTTGCTTTGGTCATTTTGTTTTTGTACGCTATAGAGTGTCTAAAGGGACAGGCTAAATAAAGCCATGTTTTAATTTCCCTAAAACTGTCTCCTTGTGTGTACGTCTGCACCTGCCTCTTACAACCCCTAAATGTCCTAACTATTTCTGGAACACAATACGATTGCTGTAATAACACGGGGCTGGCACCTTCTCATGTCAGGCGGAGCATAAACGTCCTTTTCTTGCAAGGCAGAGGTACAGTATTTGATGCTGATTTTTGCAGCTGGTTCCTTGTTAGTGGCAGCTCATCTCCTCTAGTGTAAACATAATGATGGTAAGGCTGCGGCCACACTGCTGCTGAGCGCGCTCATGCTTGGAAGCGGTGACGTCACCAACTCTCCAAGCATGAGCGCTCGGCTGTCCTTCTCCAATTTGTGAGCGCCGGGGGTGTGGCATTTAAGGGAGGGGGCGTGTAATTAGCTTGACCGGGGCATGTTATTGAAGGAACTATTGTGACATAATTTTAGGCCATCTGACCCTTCTGAGCGCTTGGAAAACAATTTTCCATGTCGCCCCAAGCGCTGAGCATTGCCGAGCATTCGTGCGCACGAAGCGTCAGTGTGGCTATGCTCATTAGATTACATTAAAGTCAGCGCGCTCAATGGCAGCGTGGACGCAGCCTAAGCTCCCACGCTTAGTGAGAAACATGTACGTTTCTCCACAGACGTGGTTCAAAGTTCTAGTAGACTTATTAACCCTATAGAAAAGCAGATTGGTTGTAGGTTATGAAACCTTTCAGGGGAACCAACATTAGTCGTTCCCCTAAAGTGTATCACAACTTACAACGAGTCTGCTTTTCCCCAGAAAGCCATACAACATATTTTTCTCTCAAGCCTCACTTCCTAGTATGCGGAGGTCATAATAATAATAATAATAATAATAGCATGTTCTTGTATAGCGCTGCTAGTTTTATGTAGAGCTTTACAGAGACATTTTACAGACACAGTCCCTGCCCCATAGAGCTTACAATCTATGTTTTTGGCGCCAGAGGCACAGGAAGTCTTGCCCAAGGTCACAAGGAGCCGACACCGGGAATTGAACCAGGTTCCCCTGCTTCAAACTCAGTGCCAGAGTCATCGTCTTTACTCACTGAGCCACGCCTTCAGATCTTCAATATACCACCACAGCTGTACACCATGTGTGTACAGTCATGCTCCACTCCAGACTCTTCCACTCTTAAATTCCAGTATAACCTTTAAATACATCATGTAGTCCCCCACTGGGACCACATCAGTAATTACAAAATCCTCTGACCCTCACACACGAGCACCCCAAACAAATGTTCTTTTGTAACTTTTGGGGAAATATTGGAAAAGCTGATTTTCTAGGTCTGTCATCTTTCTCGGTCTTGTCCTGTTGTACGCTGTCCTAAAATTAATTAGACTTACAACCACAATTGTATTTTCTGTAGTTTTAAGTGAACCCATTACTGGCTTTTCGGTTTTTTTTGCATTTCTATGTGAACTAAAGTAAACACACATTTTTTTCTAATCCCCGAATTGGAAGGGTCACATAACACAGCTACTATTCTGGTTCTGCATCACTTAATGAGGAAAAAAACAAAATAATAAATTAATCGTCCCTTCTTCCGTTTCCCTGCCAAGTTTAACTGACCAGCAAAATCCCCCCAGCTTTTCTTTTTCTCAGCTAGTCCTCTTATCAAAGTCACATCATTAACATGATTCAGTATTTTGTATACTTCAAGTAAGATGGAGAGCACGTGGTCTTGTATCGGGGCAAGCAAGTGTTGATAGTTTGGTATCAATGAATTAGAACCCGAAGGTTCCAGATCAGTGCTGCAAAGTAGGACCAAGAACCCAGAGAATATATATCTCTACAGGTACTCTAGTTGCATGTGCAAATAATGAAATAATCAGGAGTCCCAATTTTGGGGGGTATAGGGTAGTAAATAAGTCCTCCGTAAGGATATAGATGAGATGTCTCTCTAAGTGTTTTAATGATGTCTGGGCAAGATCACTCACACAGACAGACTTGATAAGGTAGTTCAAATCATATTAGGCCTCGTTCAGGGTGCTGGCTTCGGAGGGAGGGCGTGCTGCCGTGCGTGCTGCCGTGAGAAACAAAGTATTCAATTTGAATACTGGTTGTCAGGGTAGCAACTGCCCTGTCTCCGAAGCCAGGAGTTGAAGCTGACTACAGTTTCAAGAAACGAAAATTTCGTTTTTTGGAGCTGCAGCAGCATCACAGGGACCTCGGCAGCCAATGAAACATTCTTGAGAATGATTTCATGACTGCAACCTCGATACTTTACCTGCCGTGTGTAACCCCGCCCCCTCCCCAAAGCTGAAAAGTCTGCTGGGGGATAAACACAGATCGCCCAGCAAACTGCTGCACTGCCTCCCTCACGCCCTCCCTCCGAGTCCTGCAGCTGGCACCCTGAACGAGGCCTTAGATCCAATAGGGAGATGGAGGGAGAGCACGGAGGGGGAGGGGCGTCTGGGCACAATCCCGCTGGGACCTAGATCAACCCAAATAGCCTACTCCCTCCACAACAATCTCCACGCTTGCAGCTTCTATAAAGTGTATAAAAACAATAAGCTACTCTATCCGGACATCTTAATTTCAAAGAATACATATCCGAAATAATCAATTGATTTCTGCAGCGGCAGATAAAGAGCCTGTACTCACTACTGTATACCTGACCCGTCAGCACTCCGTGGGCGTGCTTCTCCGGTCAGTTGAATAAGTGAAGGTTGCCTGGATCGCAGGTAGGTGGAGAGCACTGCCCCTTGCACCCCACCTGAAGAAGTCTTCAGCTTCTTTTGTATGCTTTGGCACAGTTTCTTCCAGAAGAGATTTGGGTTACCGTTGTACATCATTCACAGATCCCATATGATGGCAAATCTATAAAAAAGCTATTCAAAACATTAATTATTTTCAATAGGCTCCAACACAGAGTGAGGGGAGGTAACCCACCTTCTCCATCAGGTAGATCTCTGCTATAATACAATGTCCTGTGGTGCCTTTGAAAGGTGATTTTAACCCCTAAACAGCAACAACTGGGTGTAACATATATAGGTTAAATAATCTCATTTATGTATTTATCATACCACAAACTATGTGAAGGTTGCATGGATCACAGGTAGCTGGGGAGCACTGCTCCTTGCAGAAAAAACAGGGTCCAACCAGAAAAACTTGCTGATAAAAACAGATTTATTACAGAACCACAAACAGCATAGCAGTCAGTGAAAAAGCAGTACTCCAACGCGGATTACCTGGCAGCATACTGTATATTTCAGCATAGTGAGGTTTATGTTACTCTTTCATAAAGCGCATAGTGCGTGAAACGCGTTGGAGTACTGCTTTTTCACTGACTGGTATGCTGTTTGTGGTTCCGTAATAAATCTGTTTTTATCAGCTGGTTTTTCTGGTTGGACCCCGTTTTTGTCTGCAAGGAGCAGTGCTATACCAGCTACCTGCGATCCATGCAACCTTCACATAGTTTGGTATGATAAACACATAAAGGAGATTATTTAACCTATACATGTTACACCCGGTTGTAGCTGTTTAGGGGTTAAAATCACCTTTCAAAGCCACCGCAGGACATTGTATTATAGCAGAGATCTACCTGATGGAGAAGGTGGGTTACCTCCCCTCACTCTGTGTTGGAGCCTATTGAAAATAATTAACTTTTTGAATAGCTTTTTATGGATTTGCTATCATATGGGATCTGTGAATGATGTACAACGGTAACCCAAATCTCTTCTGGTAGAAACTGTGCCAAAGCATACAAAAGAAGGTGAAGACTTCTTCAGGCGAGATGGTCCCAGTAGAACATTAAACAAAGAAGAAATGGGACAACCGTAGTCCAGTACAAGGGTGGGCAACTCCAATCCTCAAGACACCCCAACAGGTCAGGTTTGAAGGATATCCCTGCTTCAGCACAGATTGCTCAATCAGTGGCTCAGACTTTGACTGACCCACCTGTGCTGAAGCAGGGATATCCTTAAAACCTAACCTGTTGGGGGGTCTTGAGGACTGGAGTTGAGAACCCCTCTTCTGCTGATATCATGTCATCCTGAAGAAGACTTCACCTTCTTTTGCATATTGTCTTTGGGATACCTGGGAGATTCCTTGAAATTCACTGTGGCTGCATTTTGGACTGGATATTGTAAATTATATATCTATCTATATATTTGTGAAAGCGTCCTATGTGGCTATGTCTGTATGTGTCTCCCTGTGTCCCTCCCTGTGTCCCTAGCGGCAATCACATTGGACCTTGGTCCAGGCCAATGAGATTGCTCCCTTGGCCCGCCCGCCCCCGCACACCTCTCATTGGCCTGAGGCGGAGTGACGGGCCAAAGGTCACACACACACACACACCACCCCTCCCCCCCCCCCCCCAACGGCTGGCCGCCCTTGACCACCCACCCTCTCACTCCTTCTCCCTTCCCGGCGCTGGCCTGCAACAACAGAGCCACCCCCTATCACCATTACGGCCCCTTTGCTACGCCCTTACCCCACGCGGCACTTTCCGCCGCGGGTCCTCTAAAACAAGCACGCTGCCGGCGGGGAGGGGTGGTTTCAGGGAGCAGAGGGGTCTGGCGGCCAGAAGGGGTCTAGCAGTCAGGTTCCCCGCTTCGGGTCCGGCGGCCGCGCACGGTAGGCGGAGGTACAGCCACTGGTGTGCCACGTGGTGCTCCCGCAGGGGGAGCACAGGCACTTGCGTGCTCCGAGCGTTAGGCCCGCCCGGTCCCGAGGCGGGAAGTGGAGCGGCCAGCCATGCGGCACCCCCCCCCCAACAACACCCTCTATCAGCACACGTACCCCACATCGCCCCCTCCCCTCTCTTTCTCCCCCCCCCCTCCCCTCTCTTTCTCCCTCCCCCTCCCCTCTCTTTCTCCCCCCCCCCTGCCCTCTCTTTCTCCCCCCCCTGCCCTCTCTTTCTCCCCCCCTCCCCTCTCTTTTCCCCCCCCCTCCTCTCTCTTTTCCCCCCCCCCTCCCCTCTCTTTCTCCCCCCCTCCCCTCTCTTTCTCCCCACCCTCCCCTCTCTTTCTCCCCCCCTCCCCTCACTTTCTCCCCCCCTCCCCTCTCTTTCTCCCCCCCGCCCCTCTCTTTCTCCCCCCCTCCCCTCTCTTTCTCCCCCCCCTCCCCTCTCTTTCTCCCCCCCTCCCCTCTCTTTCTCCCCCCCCCCTCCCCTCTCTTTCTCCCCCCCCCCTCCCCTCTCTTTCTCCCCCCTCCTCCCCTCTCTTCCCCCCCCTTCCTCTCTCCCCCCCCTCCCCTCTCTCCCCCCCTCCCCTCTCTTCCCCCCCCTCCCCTCTCTTCCCCCCCCTCCCCTCTCTTCCTCCCCCTCCCCTCTCTTCCTCCCCCTCCCCTCTCTTTCTCCCCCCCTCCCCTCTCTTTCCCCCCCCTCCCCTCTCTTTCCCCCCCTCCCCTCTCTTTCCCCCCCATCCCCTCTCTTCCCCCCCTCCCCTCTCTTAACCCCCTCCCCTCTCTTAACCCCCCTCCCCTCTCTTTCCCCCCCCTCCCCTCTCTTCCCCCCCCTCCCCTCTCTTCCCCCCCCTCCCCTCTCTTCCCCCCCTCCCCTCTCTTCCCCCCCCCTCCCCCTCTCTCCCCCCCCTCCCCTCTCTCCCCCCCTCCCCTCTCTTCCCCCCCTCCCCTCTCTTCCCCCCCCTCCCCTCTCTTCCCCCCCTCCCCTCTCTTCCCCCCCCTCCCCTCCCCTCTCTTCCCCCCCCTCCCCTCCCCTCTCTTCCCCCCCATCCCCTCTCTTCCCCCCCTCCCCTCTCTTAACCCCCTCCCCTCTCTTAACCCCCTCCCCTCTCTTTCCCCCCCTCCCCTCTCTTCCCCCCCCTCCCCTCTCTTCCCCCCCCTCCCCTCTCTTCCCCCCCTCCCCTCTCTTCCCCCCCCTCCCCTCTCTTCCCCCCCCCTCCCCTCTCTCCCCCCCTCCCCTCTCTTCCCCCCCCTCCCCTCTCTTCCCCCCCCTCCCCTCTCTTCCCCCCCTCCCCTCTCTTCCCCCCCCTCCCCTCCCCTCTCTTCCCCCCCCTCCCCTCCCCTCTCTTCCCCCCCCTCCCCTCTCTTCCCCCCCCTCCCCTCTCTTCCCCCCCTCCCCTCTCTTCCCCCCCCCTCCCCTCTCTTCCCCCCCCCTCCCCTCTCTTCCCCCCCCCTCCCCTCTCTTCCCCCCCCTCCCCTCTCTTCCCCCCCCTCCCCTCTCTTCCCCCCCCTCCCTCTCTTCCCCCCCCTCCCCTCTCTTCCCCCCCTCCCCTCTCTTCCCCCCCTCCCCTCTCTTCCCCCCCCTCCCCTCCCCTCTCTTCCCCCCCCTCCCCTCCCCTCTCTTCCCCCCCTCCCCTCTCTTCCCCCCCTCCCCTCTCTTCCCCCCCCTCCCCTCTCTTCCCCCCCTCCCCTCTCTTCCCCCCCCTCCCCTCTCTTCCCCCCCCCCTCCCCTCTCTTCCCCCCCCCTCCCCTCTCTTCCCCCCCCTCCCCTCTCTCCCCCCCCTCTCTTCCCCCCCTCCCCTCTCTTCCCCCCCCTCCCCTCTCTCCCCCCCCTCCCCTCTCTTCCCCCCCTCCCCTCTCTTCCCCCCCCTCTCTTCCCCCCCCCTCCCCTCTCTTCCCCCCTCCCCTCTCTTCCCCCCCTCCCCTCTCTTCCCCCCCCTCCCCTCTCTTCCCCCCCCTCCCCTCTCTTCCCCCCCTCCCCTCTCTTTCCACCCCCCTCCCCTCTCTTTCCACCCCCCCTCCCCTCTCTTTCCCCCCTCCCTCTCTTCCCCCCCTCTCATCATCCCCCCTCCCCTCTCTTTTCCCCCACACCACCCCACCTCCTTTCCCCCCACACCACCCCACCTCTTTCCCCCCCACACCAACCCACCTCTTTTCCCCCCACACCAACCCACCTCTTCCCCCCCCCCCACACCACCCCACCTCTTCCACCCCCCCCCACACCACCCCACCTCTTTCCCACACCACCCCACCCCACCTCTTCTCCCCCCCACACCACACCACCTCTTCTCCCCCCCACACCACCCCACCTCACAATTTTTGAACAACAACTACATCATATCATTTCACGCATTTACATCCCGGGCAATGCCGGGTATATCAGCTAGTATATAATATATATATATATTCTAGATTACCATATACTGTATCTATACAATATTGTATTTTCATACACTTTACTGTCCCTTTGATCGCTGTTTTCAGACGTTGAAAATGTCGATTTAGTGCTGATTACCCTGTTCAAGAACTCTGACAAAGACCAAAGATTCCCCAAGATGTAAATACGTGACACTGGATTAAAACAAATAAGTGCGAGAATGCATGTTTTCGGTGACGTGACATTGTAACAAGCCTTTTCACGCTCCCATCACTTCTTTCCTTTTTCTTGTGTACGCAGTAGCATTTTGTGAGATATGTGTTTTGCATTGCTCAACTTCTGTAGATTATATAAATATAATAGTTTTTTTTCTTTTCTTTTTTCATGCAAAGATAAGGCCATTCCTGCCTACAAATAAATACACCCTCTATTATTTCAATGTCAAATCTTATCTGGAGCTCTCAACTGTGCACTTTTCCTGGCAAACTTGTCGCAGGGTTAGAATAATAACAGCAGCTGTTCACTCCTATATCGCAACTCTTTCTCATTGTGGTTCAGTGAGGGCTCTTTTTAACCTCTGTGTTGCCAGACAGAGCTTGCTGATCTCCCGTGGCAGAGAAGGGGTTAAGAGAGTTAGAACTTTGAAGCATGAATTAAGCTCTAGATGCGTTTGGGACGGGTGCTGGTTTACGGGTTAGGATCTTTTTTATATACTAAAGTGGTTCCACATTTGATGGCATAAAGCTTTTATATACTGTAGCGATCGAAGTATCTTAAAAAAGTACTTGTGCCGTATCGATTTACTAAATGTCGGGGCAAAGCTCTTTGCACGGCACTTTAGGAGAAGCTTTCTAACACAAATCCAAAAGAAAGTGGCGTTATTTTACCTATCGAAAGTAGTGGGTGTGAAAATAAAAAGTACTGGTACTCTGGGTGTGAAAATAAAAAAGTACTGGGTGTGCAAAAAGTAAGTGCCACTCTTTGCCCCCTAGTACCGTGACACCAACACTGTCATTCTGCTGTGACTTAGTGTGTTTTATATGCTGACTAGTGCTGTAATCCACTGTACATACAATAATAATGCAGCTTTCCTCCACCGATATTATCCTCATCATCATTTATTTAAAAACGCCAATATATTCCGTAGCTCGGTACAATAGGGTTGGAGGGCGACAGACAATAAAGTAACGATCATGAACATACATTTTTGCAGTGGTAAGTGGGTAAGGAGGGCCCTGTCCCCAGGAGCTTACAAGCGGAATGGAGGGGTAAGTGGAAGCATGAGCTCTGTACTGTATATCATGCACACGCACAGGAATTAAAGCCTTTTCCTCTCTCTGTGCGCAGACGTGGACGAATGTGCGGACGGGAGTGACGATTGCCACCTCGATGCCATTTGCCAGGACACCGCCAGCTCTTACAAGTGTATCTGTAAGGCGGGTTTCAAAGGTGAAGGGACCGCATGTGAAGGTGAGAAGTGTCACTGGCGTTGGGTTGACACTGGAATGACGGCGGTTTCAGCTTTGGGTTTCATGATGCTTAGCAATTCTCCTGTTCGCTTCCTCTACAAACTGTCATCGAACCCTTTTCCGTGAAAACCGGTCATGCAAATCGTTCACTCCTAATTTAAGAGACGTTCGTTAGCTTTGCAAATTTCGGTCTAGAAGTTGAACTAAATAAATGCATGAACTTGTATATCACATCATTTTACCCACTTATTATTTTTTTGTAAGGGGATTGATACCAAACTGAGGCTCTGGACTGAGTTATAAGCATTTAGAAGAATGACAATACTGTAATGTTGTTGGTTTTTGTGTGTGGCCCGAATGGCCCTCAGTATTATTATTACTATCTTTTATTTGTATGGCACCAACATATTCCACAGCGCAGTACAATGTGAGAGGGAAAACAATTACATTGGGTGACAAAACATTACATACAGGCATACCCCGCATTAACGTACACAATGGGACCGGAGCATGTATGTAAAGTGAAAATTTACTTAAAGTGAAGCACTACCTTTTTCCCATTTACCGATGCATGTACTGTTCTGCAATCATCATATACGTGCATAACTGATGTAAATAAGGCATTTGTAACAGGCACTATAGTCTCCCCGCTTGCACACAGCTTCGGTGCAGGTAGGGAGCCGGTATTGCTGTTCAGGATGTGCTGACAGGCGCATGCGTGAGCTGCCATTTGACTATTGGGCGGTATGTACTTACTCGCGAGTGTACTTAAAATGAGTGTCCTTAAAGCGGGGTATGCCTGTATGTGTTAAGACAAACTTCCCCAAGGAGCTTGCAATCTAGGAGGAAGTGTGTTGGGAGCACCCCCAGGCAGCAAAAGGGTTAAGAGTACCCAGAAAAGAAAAAAAAATGTTTTCACATCAGTATTTCTCTAAAATAGGAAGAATATCATTAAATATGGGATGTGGGGGAAAAGGGAAAATAGAGTTTTGTCAGTAGATTTAATTTAGCGGATTTATGTAAAAATAAAATAAATAAGTGGGATTGTGGCATTAACCCTTTCCCTGACTGCACACAGAAGGAGCACTGAGCTGTGTCAGACAAAACCTTATTTACCAGCCTTAGCGAGTAGCTGCCAGCGCATGCAAATCTCACTCTGCACTCGCATCAAACAGGAGAAGCCTGCAACAAAACACCACCCAAACCCCCCCCCCCAAAAAAAAACCCAGTCTATTTGCAAGACAATCCTGATTAAAAGACACGGCCCAAGTGTTTTCACTTGTGTCACTGAGCCATGACTTGCTTGTGCCGGCGACGCGGGCATTCATCATGCTAACCGTTGGCTTTATTCCTCAGACATTGATGAATGCGATATGGAATACAATGGGGACTGCGTTCATGAGTGCTCCAACATTCCGGGCAATTACCGCTGCACTTGTTATGATGGATTCAAGCTGGCACATGACGGCCATAACTGCATAGGTAAGAAGCCTAACACGGCAGTGGGATAGGACCGGCTTTGCTTGCTTTGTGTCCCGTGTATCCTTATGTACCAGTGTCAGTTGGAATCGGACATTTGGTCTTGGGTGGTTGAGCCGTGACCAAGTTTCTGCTGGCGTTTGGCCACGAGGGAGACTTTGCTGCCACTCCGGTGCTGGACACTCAGCCGGCGGCCGTTTTGCCAATAAGGTAAATTCATTTAAGGTGTTTTAGCGGTTAGGGTAGGGCAGGGGTGCGCAAACTCTTCTCCCTGTGCCCCCTTGCTTGCTCTCACCCCCTGCTCGCGCCCCAGCCCCCACAGCCTGCTCGGCGTCAAATGACGCCGCAGGGTCGTGTTATGTCACATTGCCATGGCAACGCGACATCACGTGACCCCGTGGCGTCATTTGACACCAGGTTGCTATGGTGACGTGTCGCTGGAAAGCTAAGGTAAGTAAAGTTACAGAGGCCTCGCATGATCCCGGCATTTAATTTAAATGCCTTTGGGGAAGCACGGGGCCTCTGAAGCCGCCGTGCCCCCCCAGAAAATCTTGTGCTACAGTTTGCGCACCCCTGGGGTAGAGGGTTAAGGATAGGAGTTTTAGGGTAAGGGGTTTTAGGATAAGGGTTTAAGGTTTTTAGGGTAGGGGGCAACCCCTACGGAGGTAAGTATCTCCGGAAACGGGGTCCCCTAAGCTGAAATTAATGGGGATCAGCTCCAATGACGCCAAGTTTCAATCCTATGTAAAAAAAACAAACAAGCAAAAAAATAAATAATATAAAAACATCAAGCTTGGATTGGCTCTGGAAGACCCACTGAAATAATGCTTTGTAAGTATCACTTTTGCTACTAATTTTCCAAATCATTAGTGAAGAGCAGATGAGACTAAATTCTTGCAAATGACCTGGATGCGCGGATGTTAATATGCCTCAAATCAGCAATCAGTTATGTTTCACTTCAACATTGATGTTTCCCCATTTTTGGAAGCCCTGTACGGCTCTTCCTTTCCGTAGCTTTCTGCCATCTGCAATTCCGTGGATGTCAGCCCTGGAAAACAGAAATACTGTGGCTGCCGTGGACCACTGAAAACTCACAGAAACTAAACAGGGAGAAGACGAACTGAATAAATAACACGCACACGCACACGCACACGCACACACACACCATTTATTCAAGTGAATATAGTGAATACAGCTGTGTGAAAAAAGAAAATGAAAATCCCATATTTAGTCAATCTAATGATGCATAGAGCACAAGGAAATATATCCTAATGTGATGTCAGATACAAATGATAAGTAGCCCAATAACAATGGGGGGAAAAATTAAATAATATGTTTAATCCAGCCCCATAATGATGGTGCAAAAACTCTCCACTCAGTTATATTCTATAAATTATACACCAAATATCTTGCCCAAGGAGAGCGCTATTAAGTGACATTGTAAAAGAGGAAAAAATGGGGCGATAACAGTGCAGTAGTCTGGAATAATGAAATAAAAAATACGTTCAAAGATGTCTTCTGTCAAACCGTTTTGTATCTAAAACCTTTCTCACTGACTGCCCCACACCTCTGGAATGCCCTTCCCCTCAATATCCGACTGGCACCCTCTTCATCCACCTTTAGGACCTTTCTTGAAACACACCTGCTTAACGAAGCATATGGGTAGCTCCGCGGCTAATACTATACACGTCATACATCAACCTTGACCCCTGTTCCCAGAACACCCTCCTACTGTCTGTGTACGTTCTTCGTAGACACCACTTCGATTGTAAGCTCTTCGGGACAGGGACTCCTGTTCCTAATGTTACTTTTATGTTGCCAGCGCTTATTCCCAGTATGTGTTCTATTATTATTTAACGTGTATCGCTGCTGTGAAGCGCTGTGTACATAATTTGCACTATATAAAGATATACATACTCACATACATACGTATAACATCCCCTCTGTGCCCTCACATGCAATAGATGATTTTCAAGCTCTTCAGAATATTTTTCCCCAGAAGGTTATATGTGAGGAAAGCTAGAAATACACATTATAGTGCAATAGGTTTTACTAAATGAATAAAAAAAAACTTCACAACATTATAAATCTCACAGAAACACAGCACCCAGTAGAGTCCCAGTTATTTCAGACTTGCGTCCCCTCTCCCGTGTAGTCTCCGCGACGGCTGTTGCGCTATCCATGTCACGCCTGGGTCTCTCGCGTCTCTCGTGTTTCTGCAGAGTTTAATACCACCCAACCACCCCTCCGGAAACGTCATCATCTGCGACAAGTTTTTATTCCTATAGTGCACAGCAAATAAAGAATATCACTTGTGAGCACATTCACGCGTCTCAGACAGGTCTGCAACCCGGCTTTTCACCATTATCTCGTAGCATACAGTGCTTCCACTGCAGCCAGGTATTCTGGGTAATGACATGCAAATGAGCACTCGCAGTGTCACCTTTTTGCTTCTTGTCCATATTAACGTGGCGCGTATGCGTGGCGTGTTACACGGCTTTTCAGCACCGCCTGGGTTATAGAAGTGCATAGCCACTCACCAGTGGGGCTCACCAGTGTGAGGATGGTCATACTTGCTATTCATTTAGGAAAACATATTACACTATTAGTTATATTCCTTTTCTATATATGACCTTATTTGGAAAGATATTGTGAAGAGCCGGAAAATCTGAGCGGTTAGAGGAGCGGTGAGAAATGTATCTGAAAAGGATTTTTTTAATTCTTGGGCAACAAGGATGTATTATAATATGATTCTAGCTCTAAATGGCCCAGATGCACTAAACTCTGTTAGGCTACAGGTATTTAACCTAACGTTAATGTTAGATTAATCCTAACGCGTATCCACTAAACATCCTGTACCTCTCCCTGCCTCTCCCTCTCTCTCTCTCTGCCTCTCAATCTTTCTGCCTCTCTCTCTTCATCTCTCTGCCTCTCTCTCTCTCTCTGCCTCTCCCCCTGTCTGCCTTCCCCCTTTCTCTCTCTCTCTCTTCTCCCCGTCTCTCTCCCCCTCTCTCTGCCTCAACCCATATTTCCGGGTCTGGATGGGGCGAACGCCAGCTTTAGGTAAGGCAGGTGTTACGCGCGCCATGTTATTTGAAGCTAACGCAGGGCAGTGCGAAACCTGACATTATTAAGCCTATGCTAATGAGTTAAACCACGGACATTGGTTTTTGCCTATAATTACCTTTTATGGCTATGCATCAAACTCCGAGAAAACGTCTGTTACTAATTTAAGTAGCCTTGGTTATTTGCCCTGATTTAGCAGAGCTTAGTGCATATGGGCCAATGTATGTTGGAAGACATTGCTTCCTCAATGTCACTTTAAATCAGATAGCCAGGTTCTTGATACATAAAGCCAAATGTATTCACCCGACCAGTCGGGTTACTAGAATTCTGCACTATTACTTTCAATCCGATGCCCATTGTCAGGATAACTTTAGCAATGAATGAAGGATTTTAAAGCCCTGTCTCAAAGCCAATTACTTCACACATGAGAAGAAAGCTTAGTTGACCTGAGTTAACTGAAAGGAAAACTATAAACTTTGATGAGGTCAATCCTCTTTGAGGATGCAAATGAAGGCTTTGGCTGGGGAACAATACTATTGTATCTGTCTTTTAACACAGCTGTAAACTGCTCACAGAAGAGTAGCATTAAGCTATTTGCTTTGTTAAATGATGAGGTTAATTCCAAGACTACCAAAAGCAGTAAAGTACTTGAGCTTCTGCATCATATTTAAGCTCTGGTATCATTGTAAGGAAATCTACAGTACTTTCCTGCTGAAAGGATCCTACCATACAATGATCTCAAATGTGTCTCGGTAGACACGAGTTTACAGTGAATTGTGTCTAGGTTGTTGATGTTCTGTTAAGAAGCCTGAATTCTTATTTCCTGCAGTCCATAATAATATACATTGTAGGCAGGTAGTAGGGTTGCAGCATGTTTATTTGGGTCCTCTACAAAACACTGAAGGTTTGTGATCCATATACAAGTTTCATGCTAGTACTCTCTTCCCCTCCAGATGTGGATGAATGCTTACTCAACAATGGAGGATGCCAGCATGTTTGTGTTGAAACCATGGGCAGTTATGAGTGTCGCTGTAAGGAAGGATTCTTTCTGAGTGATAACCAGCACACGTGTATTCATCGTTCAGAAGGTAGGTAAAAAAAACACTGCCAATGGAGAAACTCCATGACCTCCTAGCTGGAGACTTATTGTGTTCTATTAGAATGCGTGCCCTCACTAGCTTGACATTTTTAATAGATATAGATGGTCATTGAGGCTTTCATTTTAGTTTGGAAGGTGTCATCTGAAATAAATGGCACTATTGCATTGGTCTCTTTCCTGCCAGATCGGTTTACCTAGTCCAGTGTTTTTCAACAGTGGTTCCAAGGAACAATTGAGTTCTGTGGACATCCCTAAAGGGTTCCCTGCAATTGTTACGTCATTGGAAAATTGTACCAAATACAGAAAAATTTACAATATATCTGATCTCAGACGCACTATTAGAGAGGGTTGGGGTTCCTTACAAGGCATCTGATCTCAGACGCGCTATTAGAGAGGGTTGGGGTTCCTGACAATGTATCTGATCTCAGACGCGCTATTAGAGAGGGTTGGGGTTCCTTACAATGCATCTGATCTCAGACACGCTATTAGAGAGGGTTGGGGTTCCTTACAATGCATCTGATCTCAGACACGCTACTAGAGAGGGTTGGGGTTCACAATATAATTATAGGGGTTCTTAACCAAAAAAGGTTAAAAACCACTGACCTAGCCTATAGCAGAGGCAATAATGTGTATTGCTAGTTTATTTATACTTTTAGGAGCTAGACTTTAGGGAACAAAGATTTGCAAGGTTATGAAATATACTGTATCTTCTATTATATAAAAACACGGAAATATTACAGAACGTTTAACATGGCTGAGTGCTTTCCCTTGCACTCAGATATATGTTGCTGAATAGGCCATAGGGTGCACCTAATATGTGACTTTGATACATTTATTATATGAAATGGATGGATTATCAGATCCACATGGACTATTTTAATGAGCACAACATGCACCATATGGATTTTTAACAGATTTGCCCCAGCGTGTCTGTACACTGACATTTTCATATATCCGCTGATTAGTCTGGCAGGTTTCTTACCCCAATGCAAACCGTTGATAAATCTTCCCATAAACTTGTAGCATCCCATACATCCTGTGTCAATAAAGGACACTTTCCTTCCAAAACCGCCTGATGTGTCATTGTCCACTGACCCTGAAAGGAAGGCTCCCAAATTTGTAATATGTATAATATATTTTGTGTGTAAATAAAGGCTGCCCTTAGGGATGCAGAGAGAGAATTCCCCCAGCCATAGTGCCGAGCAGTGTGCTATTCAGTATCTAAACTGTTTTATTTAAGTTCAGTGAACTTTACCAAAGTACCTGCTTTTGAGAGGCCTATTCTTTGGCAGCTGAATGCACACAAAGAAAATTACTTTTGTTAACAAAAACTAAACAGTTAATTCTCCTAATGCTCTCCTAACACCCCTTAGTTAGTTGACAGATCACATTGCGTTTGTTAGCCCAGAAATGTCACAAAAACACTAGAGTTAATAAGGCTAATTTGTGATCTTATTTGCTACATTGGTGCTTGATTGACAGCGTAATGGCCAATGATAGCTTTCATGTTTTGTGTTTTCGGTAGGACTGGAGGCATCATTGTTTGGTTGAGTTTCCCACTGTGGGAAAGGAATCAAAAAGCCAGCAGAGCAGAATAATCTAAATAGGCCAGCATCAGCTCCTTTGTGGACTAAAGCCTATTTAATAGAGGGAGAATGCTGCAGTCTGAAACTAGGGTATGAAAGGTATAACACGCAAAGTACAGTAAGTGGCTAATTAAAACGTGATGGCAATTTCACTTACCCAGTTGAAGGGTCTTTTTAACTCGTTTGGTGATTTTACTCAAGAAAGAAAAGGTTGCAGTGTATAAAGCACTCCCGACTCTTGAAACGAAACTGTGCAACAAACTTTGTCTCATTAACCAATTAAAGTAAATTTAGAAGTGTTGTGCCTACAAGTGATAGATGAGTTGCCCTTTCAGGAAGACTATTAAAAGAGGCAGTAGACAGTGTAGAGAGTACTTGAAGCAGACAAATGTATAAACATGGGAAAAAACAGATGGCCGCCCCAATTGTTCGTGATTGAACAAAGCATTCCCAATTCTTTACCTAGATGGAGTCATCTTCTTTCTGTTTATAGAGAGCATAGATATACTTGCAGTGTAGCTATGCACAGCATTTAAGGTTATTACCATGGTGTATGGAATCGGATACACATACAGTATTATTACAAGCTAGGCTCATATAGGATGGAAGCCTGGGCTGTGGTTAGCATCAGCTCTCTGCTGTACAGCTAGAAAAGCAACAGGGCGCTTGGCGCCATTTGTATAGCATAGCAATTGGTTGCAGGTCCTACAGAGGTTAAAGGTCAACTGGTAGATGTTTAAACGGGCAAATTAAGAGTAATGTTAGTAGAAGAGAAGATTGAGACAAATGTCCTGAGTTGGATCAATAGACAGTGAAGGGAGGAAATGGAAAGTTAGATGGGAACAGGTGTTGTTTGGTGCGAACGGAGTTGGTCCCATGAAGATGTGTCAGCTCTACAAGCTGAAGAAAATAGATGAAAGCCAGCACTCCGGTCGGCTTTTTCAAACAAAATAGTGGATTTATTTCAAGAGGATCGACGTTTCGGTCTCTGCGCAGTCCGTGTCCTGGTCTACGCAGAGACCGAAACGTTGATCCTCTTGAAATAAATCCACTATTTTGTTTGCAAAAGCCGATCAGAGTGTTGGTTTTCATCTGTTTTCTTAAGCTGCAGCACCACGCAAGTGGACTTTTCCGTGTCCCGTGACCATTCATCCAGTTTCTATGAGTTCACCTATTTCCTCCTCTTTGCTATACCAGCACCAACATAACATAGCTGATCTTAGACCATACGTTTGAGATTTGAGGTCAGGATTTTCTTTCCCATAAAAATACTATTGAGAACGCAGGAAAAATGTTGCTTTGAAGACATGGTCTAGAGATTTTGAGACGTACTGTACGCAGCATAGTTGCGGACAATCTGAAACCGGTATTAATCAAACAAAAACATCATAGAAACGTTAAATAAAATAACACAAAACTATAGGCAAGAGGGAAAGAGCGTCAACATGCGTAATATTACTACAATGATCTTAGAGGAAGGAGGTCAAGCTCTCATTTAGGTTTCAACAAGATGTTAATCAAGATTTTGGATTAAATGGGAAATTTCAGGCTATTCCCTTCTTAATTTGCCATAAAGTGGTATTTATGGGGTTTAGTTACAAAATATAACTTAAGTGAAAAAAGGAAAGTCCTCCAGCGCGTGTACTCAGACCATCATCTCAACCAGGTATATATGGGGAGAAAATAGACACACAAAAAGAGGTATTGGTAGACTGGCAATACGGTACTAATAACCACTCCTAAGGAGGTGGCACAGGCTCAGATGTATATATAACGTTTGAAAATGTTCGTCAAAATCAAGTTACACATTTTGATTATACTGTACTTGGCAAAAGTGATTAAATGTTCATTTGTAGTTCTCCAGCTAACCCCAAACCCTGCTACCCTTAGCTTTACAGCAAATCATATATATTTCCCAACATTTATAGTAAAAATATATATTTCACAACATATAATATCTGAAAATCACAGGTTTTATAATTGGGGGACATATGGGGTTTTGTCTAGTCCATCCCAAGTCCCAAAGAGGTCAGGGTAACTGAATTATCATAAACGTATGACTGTAACCCATACCGCAACTTTGAAACAAGCTGACAATCATAGTCATACTAAATTGTCCGAGTCACCAAGCCATAACTAGTTGTCAGAGACCCTAATCTGGTTATTAATAAACTTTTGACCCTGTGGTAATGAAGAATAATATATAATCCAGAAACCTTGTGGATAGAATTTAAGAAGCTGTAGCATTTCTTTTATAGCTGCTAAGATCGCTACTTGAGTTTCTTTTGATTGCTCTTTTTGGAGAGCTGGTTGAAAGTCCACAAGAAATGTGTTTTCTTTAGCAGAACTGGAGTATTTGAGAGAACCTGGATTATTAAAATGTATGTTCTTCCAGCATTTTCCAGCCTTGCTCCGTATTTGCTCTTGAGTGTTTTTTACGCCAACAACAACTTCCCCTATTTCCAGCTTTTTGGGTGTGTGGTGAGCCTCAGAATACAGGTCAGCTTTCTAGCAGTCATACAGACCTACAGGAGCACATCAGGAGGAGACTTCTCTATGCTACCACAGAGCTTCATATATCAATGAGACAGTCTTACTTTCCTTTCATTGTTGGCAGTGAGACTGTTGCTTATAACAAAGGGATCACTTTCCGTATTGGATGGGACAGGCGTCTGAAAATGATGTAGTGGTGGGTTAGCCTTAATGTTAATCTTCTAGGCCCAACTGTACTTTTGTAACGTTATTGTAAATTTACCCTAGCAGATATATTGAATGGAGCAGAATGAGTGTGTTACTTTTTTTTGTTTTAGCCAAAAAGGTCAAGGTAAACTTGTATCGACTAACTGTAGAAAGAACTAATCACTGTGTTAGGACTTTGTAACGTGTTTCAGTCTTCTCTGTAGTAAAGTGGTTAATAATGTGTTCCAGTTAGCATAAAATCGGAGCTGCAATAGAGTAAAAGCACTCCGGCTTATAACATGTACCCTTTATTAATTTAATATATGTAAATGCTGTAAATATCCTAGAATGTACTATACATATTACTACATCTGGGGCTTACAACTTATGTTTTAAAGCAGCAAATCACGCTGCTCGCCATTTTTATAAAGGTTTTTTGTTTCCTTACCTGAATTTTTTTATTTTTTTTTGGTGTTGAACAGTGGACCCCAATGGGACTACCTAGTTCTTCAATGATGAAGGGCTTTATCCACTGGGAAAGAATACTTGCCCGGTGGACACGAGGGCAGAGGGGTCAGGGCACGTGTCAGTGACCTAAAGAAAACCACAATGACACACAATGTGACATCATTGGGAGATGTGACATCATTGGGAGATGTGACATGTGACATCATTGGGAGATGTGACATCATTGGGAGATGACCTTGTCGCTTTTATTGGTGACCCTGGTGGGAATGGTCATCGTTTAAAAAAATAACTACAATAAAATGGAAAGGCCATTTACAGGAAACCAGGGGTCCCCCACGATTACGGGGACCACAGGTCAGCTCTGAGGGACTCCCCTGTTTAGTTAAAGATAAAAAAAATAAACATTTTTTTAGAGTGGATTTCTGCTTTAAAGTGACATAAATCAGGATCATGAAGGCGAATCCTTCCTCTTTATCTCCAATGTTTAGTTTACATTGTAATTGCTCTGCCTGATAAAAGTTTTCCCTGTTCACATCAAGATCTCTATCATTTTCCTCCAGCCTGAGCAGGTCTGAATTATAACCTTCTTTTTTTATTTTTTAAATAAACCTGAAAACCCTCAGACTTACTTTTTGTCTCAATACACAAATACAACATTTGTAAACTTGGCCATATTAAGTATATTATCTCTTACTCCCATTTATACTGGGCCTTAGAATATGTATGAATAAATAATGACACCGTACTTCATGTACTACTTGCAGTAAGTAACTCAGTGTGCTCATTTGCATGCCGTTACCCAGAATCCTTTGCTGCCGTTTAACCACTGTTGGACAAGTGACAACAATAGAGAAAATAAAACCGATTTGAGGGACCCATGGAAGACATGCAGATACACTCACAGCCTCTTTGTTTGTGTCGCAAACCATTGGAGTATTTCATCATAATGTGTGTTGCAGGTCAGACTAGCAGTAATGGGGTCACTGTTCCAGCATCTTGTTGCAAGTAAACAAGTCTTTATATCCAAATGTTAAACGGACACCTTGAGAAACGTTTTTTTGCTTGGAAGCCAAACAAAATCCATTGGGACAAGCGTGAGGTTTTTATTCTCTCCTGAGACGTGCCATGGAATCCTGGCGTTAAAATCCCGGCAGATTTATTAGAGAAGCTACAGAGAACAAAGGAAAGTTTTACGATGGTCTGGGGGGGAAAAGCTCCCCCATTGGCTGACGGGACATGTAAGCCAGAGTGTGAACAGCTCGTAAAATGTCTTAGAGACGAATAAAACAAGATGATTTTATAAGGTACCCTACAAAACCAAAAGCGACTAATGCTGCTCTGCCTAAATACTTCACTGCCGGAGAGGCCAACCATGCATTGCAACAGTGATATGAGTTGGAGATAGCAGTACAGCTCAACCCCCTTATAACGCTGTGCTTGGGGTCCAAAGAATCACATTGCGCTATAAGCGGATCGCGTTAGAAATAATGTACAATTGTATGCATTGTACAATAAAGTATTTAAGACACCAATAAGCGTGTTGTAAAGTGTTCATAAATAAGAAAATGGGGAGCCACCCTTGCATCGCGTTACAAGCGGATTCGCGTTGTAGCGGATCGCACTATAACAGGGTTGAGCTGTATTTTTACATTTGCAGGTGTTTAGGGGCAGGGATAAAAGTAAACGTATCGGGCAGCAAAGTAACATGAACGACATGGAGCTGAACATGTAGATACAGACAAGGGCATAGGAAGGGGAAACCGCTTCCAATCTAACAACCTGCTGTGTTTTTTTCTTCTTCAGAAGGATTAAGCTGTATGAACAAGGAACACGGCTGTGGTCAGATCTGCAGAGAAACCCCCAAAGGCGGAGTAGCTTGCGATTGCAGGCCCGGGTTTGAGCTGGCAATCAACCAAAGAGACTGCATTTGTAAGTATCACAACTAGGAAAGCACTTTAAACAACGTAGCAAGACTGTTAGGGTGATGTATGGAACCAAATCAATATGGTCCTTAAGCAGATTTTTTTTATTTTATTTTTTTGCCATGTATCTTTATTAAGACCAGAACATCGTGTTGACTATCGAATTGACCAGAGATCTCAGATATTCCAATATAAATCCATACAGTTAGACCCCGGAAGGCATCAACCAGCATGAAGTTGAGGGTGAAAGACTTCAGGGAATGAGTCCAGGCCCTGACAGGGTTAATTATACTGCTGGCTTGCTATACAGGCAGTCCTCGTTTTACAACGCTTCGTTTTACAACGGATGGCTTATCCAACGCTATGCAATGCATACACATGTTCATTTTTACAACGCCAAAACGGCTTATCCAACTCTCTTACGACGCTTTGCAACGTTGTTTATGTGTATGTGTGTATATATATATATATACACAAATACACAAACAACGTTGCAAAGCGTCGTAAGGGCGTATATATAATATTATATTATACTATATTATATTAACCTATAATATTATATTATACTATATAATATATTATTTATTATGTTATATTATGTTATATTATGTTATATTATATATATAATACAGTATATACACAATATAATTTATGTGTGTGCTGCATATCTTATTGCCTGCGTAAAATATTTGGTGTATTTTAGTGTTAAACATGCCTTCAGGAACGGAACCTTTCATTTAAACAGTGTTCCTATGGGAAAACGTGTTTCGCTTTACAACGTTTCGCTATCCAACGCCATTTTGAGTAACGCATTGTGTCGGATAACCGAGGACTGCCTGTATTAGGAATATGTTGTGCCTTTCACCCACTTATCCCCCCAATGTCTACTTGCACAAACCCTTTTTATTGTACCTAGCCCCCTGGGATTTTCCCATACCAAGTACGGCTTCTTAAGATCTCGCCATGTTTGGTTGATGGATGTCAGACTTCATCATTATTTAATTTTTTGTTTAGTACTAATAATGTAAATAGCACTGTCCAGTAAAGATATACCACTATTTTACAGAGCAAAACAATATATTACAATAATAAAAGCAGAACATATACATGTGTAGGGAGGAAGGAACTCTTGCCTGAAGAGCTTACAAGCTAAGCCTAAATGTGCAACTTAAACGTGTCTCTTACCTGTCTAGCAAATAAAAATACCACTTGTGAGCACATCCGCATGTCTCAGCCAGGTCTGCAACCCTGCCTTTCCCCATTATCTCTTAGCATACAATGCTTCCTCCGCAGCCAGGAATTCTGGGTAATGAAATGCAAATGAGCACTCACAGTGTGTCACCTGCCTAGAAAATACACCCACCTAGAAAAAAAATAAGCAATGACTTTTTTTTATTTTGAATAGTAATTATCTCTGGGCAAGAACCTTTTTTACCCCGTATAACAGTATGTGTTCTTGCATGTGGCTCAGCAGTTAAGTTACCACCCTTTGAAGTGGGAAAACTTTGTTACATCTCACTGACCTTTTGGAGAGTTTTATCTCACTGTGTCTCATGTAATCTCGCTGTGTCTCATGTACCAACATTTAGATTGTAAGCTCTTCGGGGCTGGGATCTGTGCCGACAAATTTAAAATAAAATAGTATGTTATGTGGCAGTCTTCTGCCCCCAATGTATGTGTTGTGGAATATTTCAATAATTATTCGGCGGCTGTTAGCAATATATGGTAGAAACCTTACTGGTGTACTTCCAAAACATAGGCATTCGGAAAGCTTACTCTGCAAAAAAAATAATACATATGTATACGGGCTTGAAAAGTTGTATCTACCTGCACCGTTCCGGCATATGAACCCACTCGTCCACCCCGAGTGCCAGTACAGGGATGGCCCGCCGCAAGACCTACTCGGATTCAGATCGGTGAATCACCGTTCTCTTTCCCCGAGAGCGGCGCCCACACAATGACTTGCATGGCAGTACGCAAGGCATTATGGGGTGCAACTTTGGAAAGCGAGCATGGATCGGTCGCCCTGCCCCCCCCCCCCTCACCCACCTCCCCTCACCCACCTCCCCCTCACCCACCCCAAGAGGTTTTGCAGCAACAACACAAAGTCACCACCACTTTTCCACCCGTTGCGGGTCAGTGGACGATGGGGTTGTTGTGACCCCGGATAAAGTAGAATAACAATATTACCGTAGAGGAAATGAGTCATTGACACACACACACAACAGTTAAGAGACAATGAGATCTAAACAAGGGTTTATTTTCATGCTGACGATAATTCTCCCTTTAAGAAAACTGGCAGGGAAATCTCTGTGTCCTAGGGGGAAAGATGGCGAAGTTAAATAAACAAGCGTCTTTGTGGCTGGAATGGGTTTTTGATCAGGTTGGAGAAGAGAGTTCAGAGAGAAGGGTGAGTCTCGGGTTTCACCAATGTTTAGTTATCCCTAATGAAGGTAAGGCAGATCATTAGGGAGTTAGTCTGTCCCAGGCTTTGGCTAGGTTGTAGTACAGACCCATTTGCTGTACTCCACTCTTTCAGAAAATGTGTGGGGAGTGTTACTGTCAAAACACTAATGTCATGTGATTCCCTTAAAGCAAACACTTACTGCTGAGAGCTAAAACTAATGAGGTACTTGTAGTATCCAACATATGGGGGCTGTAGAATAAAGCCTCTGATCTGACTTTCCGAGTCCCCAAGCGGAGTACTTGCAGATGGAGTTCTGCGAACGTCACTCGGAGCATGTGTGGTTTACAACAGAGGTTGAAGTGTGGTGGTTCTAGAGCAGAGGTGGCCAACTCCAGTCCTCAATGGCCACCAACAGGCCAGTTTTTAAGGATATCCCTGCTTCAGCGCAAGTGGCTCAGTCACTGATTGAGCCACCTGTGCTGACGCAGGGATATCCTTGAAACCTGACCTGTTGGTGGCCCTCGAGGACTGGAGTAGGCCGCCCTTGTACTTAGAGGGTACAGAGAGTACTAGTTTCCCTGATGTTTTTGTTCTAAAACTATTTAATGGTTTTTTTTTTTGTGTGCAAGTCAATTGTTTTTTATTTTATTTTTAAATTGACATTTAATTATTTATTTTTTAATAGATGTGTTTAACGAAACTTTTTTTTGCAAAGGTCTGCAGCTTCTTTTTCTCCCCTCAAACTCAAAAGTTCCCCTAGTTTGTTAAAAGAAAACCTGAAAGAAAAAAAAATGAGATCAAATGGATCCGAGGATGCCCTTCTTCCTTGGCTGATATTTCACGTTTTTCGCTCAGATTGCTCCAAAGCTCGTTTTTTTTTTAAATTTTCGAACGAACTTCGAAGTTCGAATTTCAAACCCACAAACCTGCCCCAATCCTCACTAGCAGAGCCGCAGACCGGTTTCCCGTGTCCCAGGACTAGAGTTTCGACCGGGGCCCACTCCCATGTCGCTGGCCTTGCAAGCCCCCCCATTTTATACCCCCTCGCAAGCCCCCTCCTCTCTCACACCTCCTTGCGAGCCCCTTCCTCTCCCCATGTATTTTCCCCCTCTGTCTCTCACTCTTCCCCCCTCTCTAAGTCAATTACTCTTCCCCTCACTCCACCCTCTTCCACCCCCTCTCTCCTCTCACACTCTCCCTCCTCCGTTATCGCTTAATTACCCCCTTCTCACACACACACACATTGCTCCCACATACAATACACCCTCACCCACACAAAATACAATACAATACCCCCTCCCCCAAAATACAATACTCCCCCCCACACACAAAATACAATAACCCACACACACCAAATATAATACCCCCCCCCACACAATACAATAGCCCCCTCCACCAAAATACAATAACCGTCGGCACACACAACATACAATACTCCCCCCTCACACACACACACACACACACACACACACACACACACACACACACACACACACACACAATACAAGACCCCCCGCCCCCCTCTAGTGCCTTAGCTCTCCCCAGCTGCTGCTTGGCCTCTGTCCCACGCCGGGCCTCTCTCCCGCCGGAAGCTGGGTCTGTCCTGGAGAGAGGCCTGGACTGGCAGAGACGGGGCCCGCAGCAGCTGGGGAGAGATGGCGGCCGGAAACCAGAGGCCCGGCAGCTGTATGCAGAAGTTGGGCCTTGCCGGGCCCAACTTACAGTGCCGGCCGAGCCGCCCCGCAGCCGCCGGGCCCTGCTCACTAGAAATATTTCTTGACTATTCTGTTTCTACACTGATATTTGCAGTGGTATTGGGTCAGATCTCCAGCTTTGAGAGGCTCTTAAAGATAATCTTGCTGTGGGTGAGATATGGTGAGATTTGTATATACAGTAAATCCACTAGTCTCTCAGGATATCACAGGCAACTTACTGAGCTCATTGTATACTGTATGGTGACTACGGGCAACTATATTGCTCTTTCCTTATTGCATATTGCTGCTTACTCCCACTGGTGAAAGTAGATTTTTATTCTTATAGGTACCCACCACTCCGCCTTGTCGCCCTGTGTGCCCCCCTCCACTTGTTCACGACTCCTCGCTCCCATCCCCCTCCTCCCGCCCCACCACCTCTCTCCATGTATGTCTCTCCCCCTGGCTGTCTTACTCTTTCCGCTTCTCTTCCTCCCTCCCTCTCACCCCCCCTTCACTCTTCTTCCCCACCTGCCCCTTCTCACTCACCCACCTGCTCCCTGTCCTCACACTCTCCCCCTCCCTCTTCGCTAACACTCAATGACCCCCTCTCACTCAATCCTGCTGCCTCAATACCCCACCTCACACTCATTCTCCACTCCCACATACACAATTACATACAACCTCCCCCCGATACCCATACAATCCCCCCCCACAGTAACACTTCCAAACAATACACACGCTTCTATCCCTCACAATATACACGATATAATATCACCCATACAATGCAATACCTCCCACAATATAATACTCCCGCACACACACAATATACACATTACCCACTTCCCGCATAAAATACAAACAATAATACTCACACGCTTATCTTGGGGAAGTTGGGCCCAGCTCCCAGCGTGCACTGGTGGGAGACAGAGGCCCGCAGCAGCTGGACAGAACTATAAAAGATAGTAGAGTGGCGCCAATCCTACTGACAAAGTGCAATAATTAATTTAAGTCCTGCAGCTGGTGTCCCAGGAGGTTATTCAAACTCCTCCTTATGTGTAGTATTGTAGAAAATAAAGTTGTCCTCCAGCGCGTGGTCTTATTGCTCTTTTTCTTCCGTATATGAAAAAACAACACAAAAACACACCACAAACAAGTGGTATAATAGGCGTCGACAATAAATATTCTTATCTATAGAGAAGTAGAGAACTTAACACTTGCCTGTGTGTTTGTTCCCGTAGTGTGTGCTCCTCTATGTTCTTTCGGCTGTTACCTTAAAAAGTGGAGAGAGACGCATAGCATAATATTGTTTTATTGGAAAAAATTACAAATTATGGTAAAATACACTTACAAACAACCAACCACATGAATTGTGGTGGTTTCTGTTGCTGCAAATGTCCTTTAATAGTAGCTCTTTATGGAGGTGCTTTTCCGTCACCCGTTTTCCAACTCCTGACAGTCAGTTTGTGTCCACGGAAATGAGGGGCTTCCCCAGACTCGGACGGATGAGGAGAGGCACAACAGACTGTGCACCTCGTCCGTCCGAGTCTGGGGAAGCCCCTCATTTCCGTGGACACAAACTGACTGTCAGGAGTTGGAAAACGGGTGACGGCAAAGCACCTCCATAAAGAGCTACTATTAAAGGACATTTGCAGCAACAGAAACCACCACAATTCATGTGGTTGGTTGTTTGTAAGTGTATTTTACCATAATTTGTAATTTTTTCCAATAAAACAGTATTATGCTATGCGTCTCTCTACACTTTTTAAGGTAACAGCAGAAAGAACATAGAGGAGTATACACCACGGGAACAAACACACAGGCAAGTGTTAAGTTCTCTACTTCTCTATAGATAAGAATATTTATTGTCGACGCCTATTATACCACTTGTTTGTGGTGTGTTTTTGTGTTGTTTTTTCATATACGGAAGAAAAAGAGCAATAAGACCACGCGCTGGAGGACAACTTTATTTTCTACAGCTGGAGAAAACTCCCTGACTCTCTGCGCCTCCCTCCCTGCATTTCCTGCATCTCCCTGAGGTCTCGCCCTGTCTCTCTGCGCCTCCCTCCCTGCATCTCCCTGAGGTCTCGCCCTGTCTCTCTGTGCCTCCCTCCCGGCATTTCCCTGCATCTCCCTGATGTCTCTCCCTGTCTCTGCGCCTCCCTCCCTGCATCTCCCGGAGGTCTCTCCCTGTCTCCGCGCCTCCCTGCATCTCCGAGGTCTCTCCCTGTCTCCGCGCCTCCCTGCATCTCCGAGGTCTCTCCCTATCTCCGCGCCTTCCTCCCTGCATCTATCTGAGGTCTCTCCCTATCTCCGCGCCTCCCTCCCTGCATCTATCTGGTCTCTCCCTGTCTCCACGCCTTCCTGCATTTCCCTGAGGTCTCTCCCTGTCTCCGCGCCTCACTCCCTGCATTTCCCTGCATCTGCCTGAGGTCTCTCCCTGTCTCCGCGCCTCCCTCCCTACATCTCAGAGGTCTCTCCCTGTCTCTGCGCCTCCCTCCCTACATCTCCATGCATCTATCTGAGGTCTCTCCCTGTCTCTGCGCCTCCCTCCCTACATCTCCCTGCATCTATCTGAGGTCTCTCCCTGTCTCCGCGCCTCCCTCCCTGCATTTCCCTGTGTGTAGCCCTTCAACTGCAGGGGACTCTCAAAATCCCGGCACTTCTGACACCATATGTTGCAGGGTACATGCAACCACACACGTGGGTTCTCTTGATAAGGCTTCTTTATTGAGCCTTAAAAACATACAGCACACAAAACAAAATAGCTTCTCTTCAGCATACAAAAACAAAATAGCTTCTCTTCAGCAGACAAAAACAAAATAGCTTCTCTTCAGCATAGAAAACAAGGCAGCTTCTCTTCAGCATGCAGGACACAGACAGTTCATCACACATGTACTTTGAAAAACAGATCTTATAGCAGTAATCTCTTCAGTATTTCAGTCCTGTCTCCTGACCAGCTAGCTTGCATGTGTGTGCAGCCTGGGGTTTTTAAAACACCTTGATTATGCAGCTGGGGTCAGACTAATTAAGCAGCCCTTCTCAACTGAAACTTAACCTCATCACTGCTGCACTGCAAGCCTAAACATAGGTTTGCCAGGTATATGGCTGGTGACGTTCATTCACCCTGTCACATCCCCCTTCACCTAAATAAACTTTGCAGATTATCCTTCACATAAAAGAAAATGTTACGTTCAATAATACAGTGTATAGGAATCGGTGTCAAACATTAACTATTCCTATTCAGTTCTTATTTATAAGTATCATTTTTGTCTGCAGTGTTGAATTGATTTAGGTATCTGATTGATTAATGATTGTTTGGATAACGGCTAAGTAGATAAAAATGTATTTAGGCAAATTCTTACTTTTGATGTCTAAGTATCGTAGTCTCTAAACGTGTATTGTGTAAATCTTAAAGATTATATACATACATATTAATATCACATTTTATTTAATTTATAAAATGTTTTACCAGGAAGTAATACATTGAGAGTTACCTCTCGTTTTCAAGTATGTCCTGGGCACAGAGTTATGATGACAGATACATGGTTACAAATACATAGTTACATTAAGTGAGCAAGGTTATACATTATATACACATTGTGACACAGAATGTGTCAATAGGTTTTTTACCTGCTTAGCATCAAAGTTACTTTCACAGAAGTTGTATTTTCCTTTTAATTGGCATCAAATATCCTTTTTAAGGGTTTGTTCACTATAATCCAAAGCTATTTTTGGTAAAAAAAAAAAACACAAAAAACATTAACATCAAATGTCTTGAACAACCGCTTCAGACTCTACTACATTTCTCCCTTAGTGTGGTTACTTGTGTAAAGAGTTGGCCAACATGAGAAGTTAGGGGTACACACGAAGGCATATAGTTTAATGTCCAACATATTGTCATCTATATTTCCATCAATTTTTCCATCCTGCTCACTTTGACATACCTCTCTTTCATCAGGTTCTCTAACAAATACAAGTTATCTGTGTCAAGGTCGTTGTTAAATGCAAAGGATAATGTATAATTGATCGTACCTACTGTGTGTACATTGTTTTAACTCTGTCAGCAGGGTGACTTAGGCAGCGGTGCGCAAACTGGGGGACGCGCCCCCCCAGGGGGGGTGGGAGATTTATCTGGGGGGGGGCGCAGGCGGTTGCAGAGGCCCCACTCTCTTCCCCAAGGCATTTGATTTAATGCTGGGGGATCGCGTGAGGCCTCTGAAACACTCCATTTACCTTGATTCAGCCGGCTGTGTGACGCGTCGCCGTGGCAATGTGGCGTCACATGATGCCGCGGGACCATGTGGTGTCACATGACCTGTCGCCATGACAACGCGGCATCAAATGACGCCGCGGGGCCATGGTGTGATGTCACATGACCTCCGCACGCCGGGAAGCATGGTAGTGGGTGGGCGCGAGAACCAGAGGCGCGAGAACCAGTGGGTCAGGCAGGGGGGGTGGGCGCAGCGCGAATAGTTTTCGCACCCCTTTCTTATGGAACTCCATTTCTGTAATGTCTTGAATGTGAGTCCTCCCCTCCTCATATTTGTTGGCTGAATTTTTATTTATTTTTTCACTCTTAGTAAGCCAAGATTTGCAGACTTGTCTTATAACATCCTAACCACCCACACTTGGGATCGATCACATTCAGTGAATACGGACCCATGGTGACACATCTGATATTTTATTTCCAGTGACCTGTAACCATGGAAACGGAGGATGCCAGCACGCATGCAATGATACTGATAATGGGCCTGTTTGTGGATGTCATCCTAAGTACACACTACACTCTGATGGGAAAACCTGTATTGGTCAGTATACATGATGAGTATATTCACTTTCTTAGGTATATGCCACACAGTTATAATAGGAGTTATGCTGATTACGCTGTCTTAAAAGGATTATAGGTTCATGTCCATAGGCCACCCGCAAATGGCTTTATCTTTCTTGCTGTGCCTGGCATATTGATTATAAAATCTAGTACTCCTAGCCACAGATCTACAAACGGGTGCTAAGCACTAGCACACCTCTACTCTCAGAACATGAATGGGAGTAAAGGCTTAGCACCCGTTTGTGGATCTGGGACATAGTCGCTACTGGGTTTGTCCAATGGCGACCCAACCATTAGTTTATTTCTCTTCTTTTACACTATCAGAGAAAGATGAACCTGAGAACAACTCCAGCTCAGTAACCGACATGGACAAGAGAGTGAAACGGCGGCTACTCATGGGTAAGAGGGAAAGTCCTTTTAGAACGTAGAAGAGTTCCCTTTTTGTGTTCGACGTGTCCTAGAAATAGTGTCTGCGCCTGATTTCTAGAAGCTAAGGCAGTTTGAGCAAACGTTGCAGACACAATTTTTAATAAGTAGTCTATGGCAGGGGTGCTCAACTCCAGTCCTCAAGAGCCCCCGAACAGATCAGGTTATAAGGATATCCCCACTTCAGCACAGGTGGCTCAATCAGAGGCTCAAGTCAAAGACTGAGCCACCTGTGCTGATGCAGGGACTGATTGAGCCACCTGTGCTGAAGCTGGGATATCCTTCAAACCTGATCTGTTGGGGGGTCTTGAGGACTGGAGTTGGTCCCCCCTGATCTATGGTATTGTTCAATACGCTGCAAAGGTTTCACGTGATGGTGGAGAATTCAGCTCTATTCAAATGAATGGAATCTTCTCCAGCTCTGGAATGCAGCTTCACAGTGTATTGAATAAGGAAAGATGGGCCAAGACAATTTTGTAGCAACATTGACCCAAAGAGAAGCATTTTCATTTGGCATGCCTTGGCGTCAGTGTATTAACATGGTTTTTCCTCATGTGTGTTAGCTTATGATTTGCGGTAGGTCAGAAGTAAGGGAGGAGTTACATAATACACATTGTCACGGGGGACCAGGACTATCACACCCGGGATCAACTCGCCAGACAGTAACACAAGAGTTTATCAAATTAATTTATTGGAAAGAGAAATATCCACAACTATACATATAAATCAGATAACACATACCCAACGGGGGAAAACTGGGGATACCCTGCAGGAGTTTGCAGGGACCTCCTTGCAGAGATGTTCCCTGGTTCTTCTTCCCTGCAGTGCCCTCTGGAACAGGACTCCAGGCCTGGCTCCAGCACTGGCATTGCCACCGCAGCTACAATCCCCACTGGTACTGTACATCAAACTTGAGCTGCAGCTACAAACCCAAGCTAACAGCTACTGCTAACTTCAGTCTAACTAGGGGTCTCTCTCCCCCACCTTTTTATACACTAACCCACAACATCGCAACATTTAGGGCCAGGTGCTGTCAACGTGCCCCAGCCCCTGATTGGTGGGTTGAAGTGCAACATAGCATTAGTTACATGATAAATGTTACAGGGAAAAGGTCACAGACAGTTTTTGCAAAATTTCTCCTGCAAACAAAATTAACCCCTGGTCCCCGAGATGCTGGAACCAGGCTAAGACATAGTACATAGCTATACATACACAACATAATACAACTTGACTTTTATTAAACGCTGTCACATGTACCCCTACCGTCACACACACATTGTCATGAGATTTATCAACTAGTAAACCTCTGCCAGATCTGAGAGAACTCAACAGCAAGCTTGTTATAAATATAGAGAATGACGCTTGGAGCAGAAAATAGTGCAGTACTGTATTTAATCTGATATTCCTAAATATATACTTGCAGGCATGCCAACATAAACTGAAGGGGAAACTGATATACGTGAAATATATTGTTTGAATGAAATAGCGTCAACTTGAAGTAAATGTATCATGTTCTTTATCTCGGAACTCTGTCATGTATTTGAAAGTTCTGTAACGTGAAGTTAGAAACGATGGACGCTGCGAGGAGAGGAAGCATGAGGCCGCGTAATAACGAAAAGAAATCCTTCTATTACGTAAAGGCGCAATTTTAAAAACAGAAGAAAAGAAAGTTGAGCGTACTACACACTGGCACAATCCCTTTCCTGTCGCTGTGTTTTTTGCAGGCAGAGACGTTTTGTTGCTGAGAAATTAGTCATTTACAGTAGGTTGCTAGCAAAATTAAAAATAGCTTCTGGGGTCACCAGTTGAAAGCAGCAATGTCATCTCCCGTTTGGGGTAATCTACATTAAATTACACAATGTCTATGGCCCCCCGAAACTTGCTATGAATCATAGTAACAAAACGGCAACTCCCCCTTTTTTTTTTTATTAGAACTGTAACATTTTAAAGATATAAATGTTTAATAAAGGAAGTTGCCATTTTACTGATGTAATTTATAGGGGAAAAAAGTTGTAAAAGACGATAAACAATATTTTTGGAAGAAGTGCTTTACATTTTAAGCAGCAGCTTGCCTTTTATAAAGCTAGGACTGTGTTGGAGAGACATGTAAACCTGACAATTGTATTCCTAAAAAGAACAGTATACTATACCCTAGCTCGGTGTTTCTCAGCCAGGGCGCTGGAGAACGCTGGTGTGCGGTGACCCTCTGCCAAAGGTGCTGTGGCGCCAGGTTAAAATCGTTAGCTGGCTGCTAAGCGGGCACCTCCGGTCAGGGGTGTAGCTATAGCCCGGGCAAAGCCTGGGGGCCCGCTCTCCCCCTGTAGAGACAGGCAGGGGGAAATGGTATGGGGCGGCAGCGACAGACCCCTGGTGTTAAAGGATAAGCCGGTAGAAGAATCAACACTTGTTGCAGAGCAGGACCGCAGGTGAGGAGTGCACCCCAGCGGTCGGACCCGGAAGTCTTTCTTACTTCTGGTGTCTGCCGCTAGAGCGCGCTCCTCACCTTGTGCTGTCCTGCTCTGCCTCAAGTGCTGATTCTTCTACCGGCGTATCCTTTAACACCGGTTGGCCGCCGCATACTAATCACACCCCACCTGTCTCCATTACCACTGGTAGGCATAGAGGAGGAGGGGGGGGGAGATCTGATTATGATGAGGGGTAGATATGATGATGATGATGATGATGATGAGGGGGAGAGCTGATGATGATGAGGGGGAGAGCTGATGATGATGAGGGGCAGAGCTGATGATGATGTGGGGGAGAGCTGATGATGATGAGAGGGAGAGCTGATGATGATGAGGGGCAGAGCTGATGATGATGAGGGGCAGAGCTGATGATGATGAGAGAGAGAGGTGATGATGTGGGGAGAGCTGATGATGATGATGATGCTGGTAGGGAGAGCTGATGATGTGGGGAGAGCTGATGATGAGAGGGAGAGCTGATGACGTGGGGAGAGCTGATGATGATGATGATGCTGAGGGGGAGAGCTGATTATGTGGGGAGAGCTGATGATGATGCTGATGCTGAGGGGGAGAGCTGATGATGTGGGGAGAGCTGCTGCTGATGATGAGGGGGAGAGCTGATGATGTGGGGAGAACTGATGATGATGATGAGGGGGAGAGCTGATGATGTGGGGAGAGCTAATGATGATGGTGATGATGATGAGGGGGAGATGATGATGGGGAGAGCAGAGGAGAGACGAGCAGGGATGATGAGAGAGATGATCAGGTAGAGGATGGGAGAGGAAAAAAAATTGCAGTCAGTTTTAATATTAATGGGGCCCTGAAAAAATGTTTGCCCGGGGGCCGGCGCATATCGATCTACACCACTGACTCCGGTGCTGCCTGGAAATGTAGTGGCTGCGATCCACGTCCTCTCTCAGCCCAGCACAGAGGAGAGTGAGGAGCCTCTACATCTGCAGACAGAGCATGATGCGCTCCCACTGAGCAGCTGACATGTTTGAGGTGTGTGGGAAGATGGGAGGGAAGAGAGAAAGAGTGAGGGCCCTGTGTGGGGAGGAGAGTGTGATGGCTTTGTGTGTGGGGAGGAGAGTGTGATGGCTTTGTGTGTGGGGAGGAGAGTGTGATGGCTTTGTGTGTGGGGTGTGTGATGTCTTTGTGTGTGGGGAGGAGAGTGTGATGGCTTTGTGTGTAGGGTGTGTGTGATGGCTTTGTGTGTGGGGAGGAGAGTGTGATGGCTTTGTGTGTAGGGTGTGTGTGATGGCTTTGTGTGTGGCGTATGTGTGATGACTTTGTGTGTGGGGTGTGTGATGACTTTGTGTGTGGGGTATGTGTGATGACTTTGTGTGTGGGGTATGTGTGATGGTTTGTGTGGGCAGGAGAGTGGGATAGCTTTGTTTGTGTGTATGGTATGTGTGAAGGCTTTGTGTATGGGGAGGAGAGTGTGATGACTTTGTGTGTGGGGTGTGTGATGGTTTGTGTGGGCAGGAGAGTGGGATAGCTTTGTTTGTGTGTGGGGGGGCTGATCTTTGTGTGGGGAGGAGAGCGGTTATTGCTTTTGGGTGGGCTGGGGGAAGGTGTGTGATGTAAGAAAGGAGGGAAGGGGAGTGAGTGTGGTGTTTATGATTGGGAAAGAGGGTGAGTGTGCTGTGCAAGCCGGGGGGATATATGTGCAGTGTGTTGTGCAAGCAGGGGGGTATATGTGCAGTGTGCTGTGCAAGCAGGGGGGATATATGTGCAGTGTGTTGAGTAAAAGGGGAGTATGATGTATGAGGGTGAATATGGAATGTGCAGGAGGAGGGTGGGCGAGTATGGGGGATGTGTGCGTAGGAAAAGGAGGGGATGGCTAAGGTCTGAACAGCAAGGGTGCTGTAGGGGAATACAATGTGTCAGGAGTGGCAGTAAGGGGATGTAATGTGGCAGTAAGGGGGATACAATGTGTCAGGAGTGGCAGTAAGGGGGATACAATGTGTCAGTAGAGGCGGTAGGGAATACAATGTATCAGGAGTGGCAGTAAGGGGGTGTAATGTGGCAGTAGAGGCAGTAAGGGGGATACAATGTGTTAGGAGTGACAGTAAGGGGGATACAATGTATCAGGAGTGACAGTAAGTGGGGTACAATGTGTCAGGGGTGACAGTAAGGGGGTACAATGTATCAGGAGTGACAGTAAGGGGGATACAATGTGTCAGTAGAGGCGGTAAGGGGGATACAATGTGTCAGGAGTGGCAGTAAGGGGGGTACAATGTGTCAGGAGTGACAGTAAGGGGGACACAATGTCAGTAGAGGCGGTAAGGGATACAATGTATCAGGAATGGCAGTAAGGGGGATACAACGTGTAAGGGGGTTACAATGTGTCAGGAGTGACAGTAAGGGGGATACAATGTGTCAGTCGAAGCGGTAAGGGGCATACAATGTGTCAGTAGAGGGGTAAGGGGGGTACAATGTGTTAGGAGTGACAGTAAGGGGGATACAATGTGTCAGGAGTGACAGTAAGGGGGATACAATGTGTCTGTAGTGTGGTTTCTACAATACACAGCTTTGCACGTATTTATTTCTTTTTATATAAAATAAATATTATAATTATGTTTTCTGAACTTTACCTCGTGGCATAATTTGAGTATTTATCCATATTTTAACAAATTTTCCTTTGATTTCAACATGAACAATAAATCATTTGTACTGATATCAGGGATCACGTCACATTTACAGACCCTTTCTTTGGCAAAAGAAATGCTCATCAAATATATATATATTCTGCTTATTATTGATCAGTTATGGGCTATCAGAGTTTTTATCACTAGAGGAAGAATTGTCCCAAATGCTGACGAAAATATAGTTTATCACGGGTTTTGTTAAATATTAATCCGAATGTACATCTGATGAAACATTATTATTGCTAATATAAAGATTCGACCAGCATTATAGCTCTTATGAAAGAAAAATCACCTTGAGCGCGTGAATATTTTGAGATGTTAAACTGGATCAGTGAAGTACCAACATCTTCTCCTGTGTGTGTTTGCCTTCCAGAAACATGTGCAGTTAATAATGGGGGGTGTGATCGCACCTGCAGAGACACATCAACAGGTGTTCGTTGCAGCTGTCCTGTTGGATTTACACTACAGTTTGATGGGAAAACTTGCAAGGGTAAGATATGCCATAGTGAGGACACCGTTTATACACCTTCTGGGCTTTACTCCGTTAATGGGCATCTGTTAGCTTTGTCTTGTCATTCACCCACCAAACGCTTTGACATGCTCAATACAAATGTAGGGCTTCACAATCTGAAGATAGGGTGACCCACAATGACTCCCAGAATCCTTTGCTCCTCTTGTGGTTGCATATATGCAGCTTTTGGGGCCCCATCTACTTGCCTGGGTCGGGCTTTGTCTTTATCATTCTAATTAATAATAATAATAATAACTTTATTTCATATAGCGCTTTTCTCCCAATGGAACTCAAAGCGCGTCACAATTACAGTGTAGTGCGCGGTACGTGGCATTGTACATAGGATTTTTACAGACATAACCCCTGCCCCGGTGATCTTACAATCTGTGAGGCACAGGGAGATCAAGTGACTTGCCCAAGGTCAGATGGATGTGAAATAATATTTGTGGGTTTCAATAAAGAAGTCCTTCATTCAGAATTGTTTGCAGGCATTTAGTATCTGTTCATGTACGCCTGCAAATGTGCTACTAAAATTGTCTGCAGGCCTCGAATTAAAAAATATATACTTTTGGCCATTTTTCAAAATCGTACATTTCATGGTAATTTTTTTTTGTTTTTGTTACTTGATTGCAACGGTGTTGCATCACAGCTTTTCTAAAAGTGTCAACCTTCAATATAGATCGGAGTTGCAAGATAGTAAAAGCGCTCAGCCACATGACACATTCTCTGCCGTGTATAGTGGTTGTTTCATACATCAGGAACTGTTTCATTGCTTTCCAATGGAAGCCAGAAAGTCGATCCTCAAGCAGAAGGAAACAGATCCAAAGAGGGATTTTACTTTGACACATCCGAACAATATACAGCTCAACCCCCTTATAACGCTGTGCTTGGGGTCCAAAGAATCACATCGCGTTATAAGTTGATCTTGATAGAAATAATGTACAATTGTATGCATTGTACAATAAAGTATTTAAGACACCAATAATCGTGTTGTAAAGTATTCAAACATGCAAAGATTGGGAGCCACCCTTACATCGCGTTATAAGCGGATTCGCGTTGTAACGGATTGCGTTATAACAGGGTTGAGCTGTAGTTGGATTTCACCAAATGTGTGATCATAATCAGTGGTCGACAAATCACCAAAAAATCTACTCGCCGAACAAAAAAATCTACTCGCCACCTAGTACCAAACGTGTGCTGCTTGGGCCAATAGGAGCTCGCCACGATGTTAAATCCACTCGCCCGGGGCGAGCAAATGTATAGGTTTGTCGAACACTGATCATAATAACTAATAGAGATGATCGGCTAAAAATAATATATGTATATACATGGTATCCACACAAAAAGAGGCTTGTTGTATTTACTTGTAGAGGAGTTCCATGCCTCTTTTTGTGTGGATACCCTGTATATGTACAGCTGGCTACGTGGGACTGGCACCTTTCATTTCCACTTTGCAGTAAACTCTCGGGAAAACGTTTCTTTTACGGTGAAAGGAAATCTGACCGGTTTGTGTTCTCTGTTTTGATTCAGATATTGACGAATGCCAGATCAGCAATGGAGGATGCGACCACTCCTGCAGAAACACAGTGGGCAGTTTTGATTGTAGCTGCAAAACGGGCTTCAAATTGTTAACAGATGAGAAGTCTTGCCAAGGTATATCGCTAATTACTCGTGTCTCAAATAATGATTGAGAGGTGGGAGATAATGAGCAGATATGCGACGCTCATTGTAGCCCCTACTAAATCTGTCTCTCCTGCGCTCAAAGGTAATGAACAACTGTGCAAAGGATGTGCCTGTAAAGTGCTTTGCGATGTATATAATACTAGTCTAAAAGGTTCCCTTGTGTAGCAAAGCACATAAGGAGTCATTTAGAAAAGGCCTCATGGAGACCCAACCTGGACGCTGACACACTAGCGCCATTTTGCATTGCATCCAGTTCTAATGGAGACCCAACCTGGAAGCTGACACACTTGCGCCATGTTGCATTGCATCCATTTCTAATGGAGACCCAGTCTGGAAGCTGACACACTAGCGCCATTTTGTATTGCATGCATTTCTAATGGAGGCCCAGTCTGGAAGCTGACACACTAGCGCCATTTTGTATTGCATCCATTTCTAATGGAGACCCAGTCTGGAAGCTGACACACTAGCGCCATTTTGTATTGCATGCATTTCTAATGGAGACCCAGACTGGAAGCTGACACACGTGCACCATTTTGTATTGCATCCATTTCTAATGGAGACCCAGACTGGAAGCTGACACACTAGCGCCATTTTGTATTGCATCCATTTCTAGAAACATAGAATTTGATGGCAGATAAAAACCACTCGGACCCTATTTGATTTCTTGTATATTGAGTATAGCCTTGTATCTACCCCACGCATTTTTTTTATTCCCTTACTGTATTCACCCCTACAACCTCGAACCTAGAAACAATTTGGGATCCCAGAATATGAAAGGATTATACAAATTGAGCAGTTATTTAGTAGGTGTACAAATATTTCTGAACTAGCACAGACAGAACCCGGATAAGAACTCCGTATCAGATACAGAAGTCTACTTTTACAAATAAACGATGATAATAGTATTGATTTGCCAAGGGACTTTTGCAGAAATGTGAGCTAAAATAGAGGCATTTTTTGTGTTAATGTATTAAGACACTTTACTTCAAATGTGCACCCATTGCAACGCTCATAGACAGTTCCCATTGGAGTTCAGGATCATAAGGCCAACTGAGCGGGATTTTGGAGTTGTGGACGAAAATAAATATACAGGTAGTCCTCGCTTTCCAACGTTTTGCTTTCCGTTAGATGCGGTTTCCGACGGCGCATAATGCAGTCTAAAAACTCACTATCCGCCGCGGTTTTCGCGCATCTGACTTAAACCAGCGCCGATTAACATGGGTCCCGCTTTCCGACTGTCTCGTCTCCGATGCGGGTTTGCGGACGCATTGTGTGAAGCGAGGACTATATATATATATATATATATATATATATATATATATATATATATATATATATATATATATATATATATATATATATATATATATATATATATATATATATATATATACCTACATATATATATACCTACACCTACAGTATATATATGGGTCAACACTGACTTAGAAGAGGGAGGGGCTGATTCTATAAACTCTGACGGTAAGATCAGCTGAACACTCCCATTGATTTGAATGGGCATTTTCTGTAATTGGCCGATTTGGCTTACGTTGGTTCCACAACCTGTTCTCCAGGGTTCACAGAGTGTGTTAATGTCACGTATTGATATAGTTTTGCATTTATACCCTATTCTGCAAATAGAGGTGTCAGCAAAGACACCTTTTCCAGTAATCACAGTGCTGTACAGTATATGGGGACCAGTGATTGAGAAGTGCTGGGTTACACTCTCCTAACCTACCTGGAATATGAATTCCAGTTCATCTCTGGGCATCGCGAGTTTGTTTTTGCTGGTGAATGACAGGAAGATCTAATAGAATGCATTCTTGTTACAAATTACAGACATTGACGAGTGCTCTTTTGAGCGAACATGTGACCACACCTGCATCAACCACCCAGGATCCTTTGAGTGCACATGTGACAAAGGTTACAGTCTGTATGGCTTAACACACTGTGGAGGTAAGCAAAGCCTGTGCGTGTTCTGCACATTCATAAGCAAAACACTTAGTCATGATCCCAAACCACCCAAATATTCAACTGGTGGACTTAAATGCTGTTGGTGAAATATTAATGCGGTGTTTGCAGAAAATACTCTTTTTAATCATACGAACACGTATAAAGTTGTTATTATGATGCATCATTTCACTGTAAAAAATACCCAAACTTGTATTTTTCCATTGGGTTTTTGTCTCCTTTGGCTGTGAATATGCTGTATGATTGTGCCGTGCCAACAACGTACTCATGCTTTTTCTATTGTTTGGGTTGCCCTATAATGCATTGCAAAGCTCTGGATAACAGAAACCTACGAATTATACATTTGTAATATAACCGTGGCTCGCTACATTGGCTGCACTTCTGTAGCGAATGCATTGCCGCTTTAAAATGTGTATTGACCCTGATTGCAGATAAAGGATCATATCGGGTAGTTTTAATAAGAAAGTAGTAGGGCCACAAATATAGTCCTTTTTAGGGTTCTCAATAAGCTAGAGCCACTTCTGCTGCTCCCTCCCTGAGCCTCGCTGAAACAGTATCATAACCGTGGTCTTCTGAGTAGATCTGTGCTTTACTATTTTTATCTGTCTCCATTAAATATGTTTGCATAGCAGCTCGTACAGTGGGTCTATTATAACAGATATGAACTGTACATTTCACTTTTAGGTGGCAAGTCATCAGTTCCTATGAATGAAGGGAATGCTTTTTTCAGGCTGACACGTACCTTCTAGACATATGCAATCTTCAGCCTTGACTTTCGTACTTGGCAGGGCTGTGATTTAAACCCACCAAGAGAAGACATAGTTAAACAGAAAGCAGTATGGTTAGGGGAAGTGGTTATGACACATAGGCTAGGAAGGAGGTAAAGCAGGGAGCTGCTTTTATTAAACTCATTTGCTGCCATCAGGGCAACACTTGGACAAAGCAGAAAAAAACAAAAAAAACCTCTAGACATATAATAATACAGCTACACGTAGTTGTTATATATTTATAAGCAGAAAGCATAAAATTGTGTATAGTCTATTGCATATGTTGTTGCAATGTTAGGCTTTTTTGAATACTTGAAAAGTATATATATATATATATATATATATATATATATATATATATATATACAGCTTGCATGGGGTCCATATAATGTGACCACATTATAACGAGGATCGTGGGGGTGGGAGAAAATGGCTGCCGTGATCAGGGTTTCCGGTCAGCCATCATGCGCGGGGGGGGGGCCTCCGCTTCATCCATCACCTCCTGAGCAGATCAGCAGAGAGAATCAGTCTCTGTGGAGTCAGGGATAACGCTACAGCCATGTAAATATTAAATTCTGTGTGACAGCCAAGGGGTTAACCAAGAAAAAAGGAGGTGTTCCACGTGTCCCAGTAATCAGACAATGAAGTTGGTCCGATTTGTTCTCAGGACAGGTCCCCAATGTAAGGGAATGGGTTACCTCGGGCTCAGTATCTCTGGCATTAGTGTGTCTGTCTGTCTGTCTGTCTTCGTGTGTGCCCGTTAGCAATAAAGCATTTAAAAAAAAAACCTTGGAAATGTTCTAAATCTGGAGCCACGCTCACACCGCGTTATAACCGGATCCACATTGTAGCAGATCGTCCTATAACGGGGTTGAGCTATATATATAATATATATATATAGACACACAGTATATGTATGTATAAACTCATCTTCGAGCCACTGCTAGATTGTAAGGAATCCACTACTGGCTTTGACTATAGCCTTGCAGACCTGTGCAGTTGCAAGCTTCCTCTGGCAATCTATGGCACATGTGCTGCCTCTCATTGCAGCTTCTGCCCTGTGCTCTTTCATTGGAGGAATTCTCACACACCCTCCTCCTGTGATTGGATCTCCGCCCTTTATATCATGGGCGTTGGCACTGAACCAGTGCCGAGCATAACCATTCCTACCTCTATGTTACTGTCTCTGCCACAAACCACCCCAGGCCTCTCTCCTAGCGTTCTTACCTTCCAAGTTCCTGAGTATCCAGAGGCCTGTTCCTGGACGTCCGTGCTGAAGCGTTGTTGCCAGCACTGGTACCTGCTGCATTCCCTCCTAGCAGTGGCTACCCTTCCTTTCCTGCGGCCTGCTGCTATCTCCTTGCAGTGGCCTGCCCTGGACGTCTGTGCTGAAGCGGTGTTGCCAGCACTGGTACCTGCTGCATTCCCTCCTAGCAGTGGCTACCCTTCCTTTCCTGCGGCCTGCTGCTATCCTCTTGCAGTGGCCTGCCTTGGACTTCTGCACTGAAGCGTTGGTTCTTCCCGACGCTGCCCTGCGGTGAACTTCGGCCAGCCTGCTGTCTCCTCCTGCTGAGATTGGCGTCATGGACCGAGGCCGCTCCTCGCGCAGAAGCCGCTCACACGCTGAAGCGGGGAACTCCTGACTTCCTGTTGCCGAACTCCTGCTTCATTAACGACGATGCTGCCTTCTCCAATCCTGACCCTGCGATGTACGACTACGAACTGCGCACTCCGGATCAGTCTGCGTGGACTAAGGTCGGGGTTTATATAACCCCACCTCAGCCCCGCGGTCCGGTCCCGGTTTGTGGCGAGCATCGGCGTAACATAGATGAAGGCCTCCCGATGATCTTGCAGGTGCATCCGATGCAAGCTTTTCTTCTCCGTGTGTTCATCCTCCCACCTTACTTTTGATCGTGTTGGTCTTTTGAGACCCCTTGGCATCCAGTCGATTTCCATCATTGTCCAAAGGTTGTCATTTTCTCTCTGGTTGTGTCCTGCCCACTGTAATTTTAATTTCTTCACACGTGTGATGCAGTCACTCAATTTTTTTTTTATTGCTTTCAAATCCATTCATGATTGTTCCTGTTTCCTCAGGTAATACCCAGCATACATCTCTCCATACTTCTTCTATGAGTTTTCTGAAGCTTCTGAACTATCTTTACATTTTGGGTCCAAGTTTCACATACATAAGTGAGCACAGGTAGAATACACGGGTAAAACACTTTCATCTTGAGACGCAGTGGAAGTTTCCCTTGAAAGATTGTCTTATTTCTTCCAAATCCACGCCATCCCATAGGCACTTACCTTCTTGCCGCCCTGGCCACCTCCTCTTGCAGCATCCCGGCATCACGTGGCCACGCGTAGTCCATGACAACGGGATATCATGTTGTCATGGCAACGCATTGCCATGTGACGTTGCGACGCTGCAAGAGGAGGTAAGAGCCCAACGCTCTTCCCCGGCAATGAGTTTAATTGTTGTGGGGAAGAGAACGGGTCTTCTGTAACTGCAGAACCGCCCCCCCCGGGAATTTGCTACCCTCCCCTGATTTTGCCGCCTTAGGCCTATGTCTAAATACGGGCCAGATTCCATCTTCATTCTCCTATTGATTTCATTCAAAAGGTACCCATGCATTATTTGCTGGCCAAGGTAGACATAGTCTTTGACTTCTTCTAGTTCTGTTCCATCTATTTTGATTTTTGCAGAGTTGACACCTTTGTTGAGCCTGACTTTGGTCTTGCGGAGACTCATATGGGAGGCGCACTTTATTACTCTCTACGGCACGTTCCCTGGTTTGTTGCTGGAGGTCTTCCGGACTTGTTTGCAAAAATATTATATGTAAAAATTCAGAAACAACACATTAACAATGGCGGATACGTTATTACATGGCTGCATTTGATTAATTATGTTGCCAGCAAACTGCCCCCTTCAGGGCACTATTCAGTAAGCTGCGATAACGTGATCCGGCGCTATCACACGAAAAAGGCACATTAAAGCTGCAGTTCAAGCTGCCGTTTAAAAAAAAAAAAAATTCCCATTCAATATGTGCATCAATACGATCTCACACTGACAAGTGATTAGCTAAGCTGCAGATCGATCCCTTCTCCTGTAATTGCTTGCTCGGGGCTATTTAATTCAGTTCTTGCACAGCATTGTGGCAATGTATTCCTGGAATATGATTGACTGAGAAGTTACTAGATACAATTGGTTCACTGCTAGAGAGAGGGCGGGGCTCAAGAGCCAGAGCCTATCAGAAGGGAACTTTGGAAATGCTTCCTACATTAGAAACATTAAAAATGTCTTTAAAACATTCTTTTTATTTTATTTTTTTAAATGCTACAAGTATTTTCTCATAGTACAGAACTGATCTATTTAAACACACACACACACACGTAGGATATTGCTTGAACTGCAGCTTTAAAGTCAATGGGTATTTTCGTGCACTATCGCTGAGTTGGCTCTATCACAGGTTACTGAATAAGGACCTTCACCTCTGTGCCAAGAGTGACCATCTCTAGTCCTCAAGGGCCACCAACAGGTCAGGTTATCAATGACTGAGCCACTGATTGACACACCTGTGCTGAAGCAGGGATATCCTTAAAACCTGACCTGTTGGTGGCCCTTGAGGACTGTGGCCGCCCCTGCTCTAATGCAGTGGTGCGCAAAATGAGGGGCACGTCCTCCAGGGGGGTGGCGCACGACTGTCTGTGGGGGGGGGCGGGGTTTACAGGCCCCGAGCGCTTCCGGAAGGCGCTTAAATTAAGTGCCCGGGAAGCGACGAAGGCCTCTGTAAACCTGACTTACCTCGGCTCCGGCGGCTTCTTAGACGCGTCGCCATGGCAACGTGCCGTCATGCCGCCGGAGCCGAGGTAAGCGGGCGTGGGGCGCGGAGAGAGGGGAACCGCCTGCAGGGAGTGCAAGGAAAAAAGTTTGCGCCCCCTGCTCTAATGTGTTGCTGCCTCAACAGAACTCAATTGGTTAAATGATCACATTACTAATATTATCTTATTGAAGTAATGAAGTCAGGGGTGCCTAATGCTACATCCAATTGACAAAACATATAAAGTAATAAGTATAAAGTTTAAATACTTCATAATAGTAATAATTACTTGTTTTTTTAGTTAAACCCTTTGGCCAAAGCGTCTTATGCCTGCATACCACGTCAAGGTAAACCAAAATTATAACCAAAATTACCCCTCCCCACCTTTTCAACTTGGGAGGTTCTAGCATTTTGCTAAATGGACAGGACTCACTGCAGTTGCTTCCCCTCTTACAGAGGTAAAAGGAAGGGTTCACAGTTTTAGTGTTAGGATCTGTATTTGGTTATTATACCTTGACGTGGTATGCAGGCTTATGACGCTTTGGCCAAAGGGTTTTACTAAATAACCAAGTAAATATTATTATTATTATTATTATCATTGAAGTATTTAAACTTCATACTTATTACTTTATATGTTTTGTCAATTGGATGTAGCATTGGGCACCCCTGTCTTTTGTTTGTATACATTGGCCACGCTCAGTAGCACTCTTATTGACATATATATATATATATATACATATATGTAACGGGTTTTCCCCCACCCAATCGCATATAGAGTGCATGTGAGGGGGGACCTATATGTTACCAGGTATGGTAATATACCTGTTAGGCTCACAGGAGGCCTGAGCCTCCGCCAGTGAGAGCCTGGGGTGAATCCTCTGGAATGATCTTATTTACAGCGCCTCCACCTGTGTAGGATTCTAGGAGTGTAGAATGTTCCCTACACAGGACCCACATACACAGTAAGCACATACACCGAAATATATATGAGAACAGTTTACTGTATATGAAACATAACCATAACATCACATCACATGTCGTCAACAGTACTTCAGTGTCGCCCTGTAACACTGCTCCTCATGAGGAATAACCCCACGCCATATACCAAAGTCCCAAGTGTCCCCAAAGTCCCCTCCCACCCAAGTGTGAGACAGCGCTGCCCATTAGATGAGATGAGGTTGGGCAGCGCTGCACCCGGGCAGATACCTGCCCGGGCACACGTCTGCACCCGGGTGTAAAGATCTTCGAAAAGGGTCTGACGCAGGAACAGGAATCCGCCTCCGCGTGAGGTGTCTCCCTCGTGGAGCGTCACACCCACAGAATGTCTCTTGCAGTAGAGCCTGTCTGAGCCCAGACGCAGGCCGCGATCACTGCGTGCAACTGGCACCGGTGATATCACTTAAAACTGTGTACTATGGAAAGCAAACCCCCCCTTCCACTGAAGGGGCCTTTCCTGAAACTGTCAACTAACTGCTGTGCTGCACTGCAAAGCAACACTGTCTCTTCTTGTCAGAGCACACAGCACTTGCAGCTGTGTCCCTGACTAGACTCACACTCAGCTAAGGGCAGGGTCCCTACCTAAGGGGCTGTCCCTATGAACTTACCCACTAACCTAGTGGGGAGTGGGGCCTACCTGTGCCTGGGGTATTCTCTGTGGCCTAGTACAGCAGAGCACTGCTCTCTGTACACTACCTTCCCCAATCTCTTCCTAGATCCAACTGCCACGCATGGTCTGTGTGCAACATTGTATCCTTCTCCAGCAGGAGAAGCTACCAGCCCTATTTGCTGTCTGGCTGCATGTGATCTGGGTGAAAGGGCAGTTCCCAGAGGCTGCTGGGAGTTGTAGTCCCTTAGGGGCCTCTTTGACATTAGGGCCGCGTGTGCTATGGGTACTGCGCACGCGCAACAATGTAATGGTCGCCGTTAGCTCTCCGTGCGCCTGCACTACCTGTAATGGCCGCCGCAATGCCTCCCTGCGCCTGCGTGAACTATTGGGGCTCGCTGCGCCGCGCGCGCTCGTCCGCCCCTCTCCTACTTGTACTAAGATGGCTGCCGCGGCTCTCTGCACAAGCGCAACCCTTCGTGCATGCGCGAGCATCCCCAACGTGGTGACGCCAAGCAAGATGGTGGCACCAACCGGGAGAAGTCGCAGTTCCCTTCCCCCACTGGCACAGGGGTAAGGCAGGGGGCAAGGGAAGATCAGGGGAACCGGGAGTGACCCCTTACACACATTATATATATATATATATATATATATTATATATAATGTGGTGGGTGTTGGAGTTAGAGCGTGCTGGGAATGTGTGTGTTAATTGAAGTAATGAAGTACTGTATTGGCATAACCAAATTGTGGACATTCGTGGTATAACATCTAACCCTGTTTTTGAAGGATTTTCCTGTTGGCCTAATAAAAAAAAAAGTCCCAACGTCAAAAATATGAATATCTAATGCCATGTCATTTCTCGGTGACACATTCGCCGTGTAGACACATATGCATAGATGCCAACTTGATTGATGATTTCTTGGGCACCTTGTATGAGGAAGTCTAGATTCGGTTTATGAAAGTGCCATTTATTACAGCAGTAACATGGAACAGGAGTGAACTATTCATGTATCCTATTGCTAGTTGATATTCAGTCCTCCATGCAATTCTCAGAATAATATTTTAAAAGCTGTGATTTTTTTTCTTCTTCTAAGTTTGGAATATTTGGGGACATTTCTGCATTAATTCTTTGCCGTATTTCTGTGGCCCCCGAACAGCTTCTGCATTTTAATTTCGGTTGAGTCGCAGAATTCTACGGGGATTGTAAATTATTTTTGCACATCGCTGTGTATGCTTCCTGGTAAAATATATTTTAAATAAGTGAGATATTCTTCGACCTCGTGTCATTTTCTATATTTTACATGCTGAAGTCGCCTGAAGAAAAGACTCGCCTTCATATTTCCACATGATGGTTTCTTTTTACATAAGTAGTTTCTGTGTCAGGCTTATAATACTAGACTTCCGCCCTCTCCATAGCACAGCTGATTTCATTCAGAACCCTCAGCCTACACAGAGGTGGATTTCCCATTAGGCCAAATAGGCCCGTGCCTTTTGCCGACCCCATACACAGAGGCTGCACTCTCGGGCCTGATGGGAAGTTCGTTACCCGCTGCCGTCTCCGCCTTCCTGCTGCCTCCTTTCTGCAGCATCAAATGACGTCACGTTGCAATGGCAATGAGACGCCGTGTGACGTCGCGTCGGTGACGTTCCCGCAGCATCATTTGACACTGTGATTTCGAAGAGGACGGAGAGCGGCAGCACGGGGGAGGCGGCACCAGGTAAGTGCCATGGGGCGGCGGATCTGGAAATCCGCCGCTGAGCCTACATCTGCGTCGCACCAAAGTCAGCAGCCAAAGTCAGCTGTTTGCTGCTGTTCACTGGTATTACAGCTGCTTTGTTAACCTTCCTAGACACACCAAACTTCTCACCCCCCACCCCACCCCCCCATACCCTGCATTTCCACTTACCCTTCCTCATGGATTGTAAGCTCCTTGGGGCAAGATCTTCCTTATCCACTGTAACAATGTATGTTCATGTTTATTATTTTAGATTTTTTTCGTCCTCCTACCCTATTGTACTTCGCTATGGTATATGTTGGCGCATTATAAATAAATGAGGATTATAATAATAAACTTTGCATGGAATGAAACTGAACTCCGCTGCTGCCAGAGCACACGAGAGCATGAGAGTATTTAACAAATGTCAATCATTTCATCCTTTTTTTTTTTTTATCTATTCTTTTTCACAGACATTAATGAATGTAGCATCAACAATGGAGGCTGTGAACAGATGTGCGTGAATGCTCTCGGGGTCTTTCATTGCCAGTGTCACTCACGCTACAGGTTACACTGGAACAAAAAGGACTGCGTTGGTAAGATAACTCCGACTATATGGTGACTCCCATAACACTCTAAATGAGTTATAATCCCATCGATGTTGCCGGAACCTGCAGATCTTTGAGTTCCTTGTTGATATAATGTGTTACAGGCCTCTCCAGCACCCAATGGATTAATCAATGAGCATGGATAATTATCACAATTATATGTTGACTTACCTTATTATACGCATTGAAAACCTTGTTGTTAATACTGGTGAAAAACAGGAGATACTTTGTGGGCATTTGCTACTTTTTTTTCTTCTTTTTCTTTTATGCGCTTCTTTTAAAAAAAAATACCCTGCACGCTATTATATTGCAAACAGCCTTACAATGCATGCCTTGGTGATTTGCATGACTGTAACCCTGTATGGACTGCTTATGTGTGGGGGTGCATGGTCATGTTGGAAAAAGGTGGATAGATTCACATCCGTATTAATCCTTGATGTGCACAGCTTGGAATATCTGATACTGCTTGATTGCTGTACCCTGGTAACAGCTGCATGCATGGTACCGATGTTAAGGTTGCCAATTCATGGTGGATGTATTCCTGCAGGTTTAAGTGACATTACTTTAGGCTTTTTCACACTAAAATAATTTTTTTTGCAAGCCCAAATGGCCCCCCAGTCAGAGTTTTGGGAACCAAACATCTGCTGTACACAGTTGGGGTGGTAGCCAGATATCAACAGTTTAAAAAAAGCCAACAAAATCCATGGCTATCATCAAAAGTAACGTAAAACAATTCATCAATGAAGGGGCTTCCGGACTGAAGCACAATGAGTGTGTGGGGCTGTTTTTAGACACTCTGTATACTGCACACACTGGAGTTCTTACAAATACATTTGCTGGGGCTTACGGCTTCAATCATTTCAAGGTTTAATATTCAAACACTTCGGAAAAGCCCATTCACCATGTAACATTTCCAAACACATTAAATACAGTTGTATTCTGGAGGTGTCTAAGTGAAACGTTCTCATAACTGAATGGGTCTCAGAAAGAGATTATTTGAAAATGTTCCTACATTTCTTCAACTAACATAACAATATTCTGGACAGCTGATCTCCCCCCATTCTGGAAGGCTCATCCAATGCGAATATGTGTGTGATCTTTTCACTTTGAGAGAGCTACAGACTGTTCCACACACTGCAAATGTCAAAGCAAGTCACGGTACAAGGACTCCGCTACAGCAAACACCGTGACATTTCATACATTTTCTGGTCAATGTAGACCTCAGAAAACCCAAAAATGACAGCACAAGTCAGATCCACTCAGTGCTATGCAGTGCAGATGAATTTGTACTTCTTTAAGGCTCCCAGATGGTCCTGGAGGGTTGGCAACCATAACACATGTGCATGCCAGTGGTTTTTACTCTTGCCATTTGCCTTTGTGTTTTATTCTGTTTAGAAGTAGAGAGCCTCCTGCCGCGCATTGCGTCTCCAAAAGCCTTTCTGCGCTGTGTTAAGAATGGCGGAAATGAAAGGTGTCTCTTAGCCTGCCAATCCGATATCCATTCTGTTCCTGGTGAGTATAACATTTCAATATATATAGAAAACATACCATGGTTCCAACAGTCAGAAGGGATATGTTAAACACAACTGTAATCCGTTATTCATCATCATCATCATCATCATCATCATCATCATCATCATCATCATCATCATCATCATCATCATCATCATCATCATCACCACCTATTTTTAACGTAAATACAAGCCTCCACTTATGATGCAAAGTTATTCAGCACTGAAAGGTTTAGTAGAGCCATGAATTCGTCCAGAATTGTAGTAGTAGAAATATGGCAGCGCTGAGTACGACTCACTATTACGCGCATGCGCAAGATTCCACTCCTACCATAGAGGGGGGGGGGGAAACTGGTATCTCCTACCTACCTGCAGTGCAACTCCATAGAACACCTTCTGTTAACACCAGTTTGTTACATATCTCCCTTGGTATCAGGAATGCTTCTTGTAGACCTGGTTTGATTGCAGATAGTAATTTAATCATGCGTTTAACCATTTTTGCTGCCAGAGCGGACGGCAGTGCATTGGTTTGCACTGCAGACCCCAGTTGCATTGAAAGGATAGCGTCAACGTTTTAGACTGTTTGAGGGTTGTTCTGGGTGATTTTACATGCACTTAAGTGCCTTTTATTTCCTTTTGCAGGCCTGCCAGATGCCTTCACTATTACTTGTGGATCACCTGCCCTGTTGAAAACGAAACAGCTGAGAAACAACGAGTCCACTGGTGCAGGTAATGTGACTTCCAAGTGATTGTTTTGTCTTATTTGAAAAGAAAGCCAATGAGAACGTTTGCATATGAAAGAATAGCAGTGGTATTTGGGGTGTAGAAATATAGAATAGTGGCACTTCATACCCTTGCAAACTTTTTTTTAACCCATGCCCCCCCCTTCAAACCTGCTTCCCCAATCATTTTATTTGAAACGTGAAATATTGTAACTAAAAAAAAAATGAAGGCATTTGTAAATTTAGAAAAAAAGATATTTATTTTGACCTTCACATTTTTTTTAACATTAAACATACATTATTTGCTTAAATTGTTATCAATGTATGTATGTCTTGATTTATATAGCGCCATTAATGTACATAGCGCTTCACCGCAGTAATACACGTGCCAATCATATAAATAACAAATAATATAAATAACACATAAAGGGGAGAAGACATAAAAGTAACATTTAGGAAAAGGAGTCCCTGCTCCGAAGAGCTTACAATCTAATTGCGACAATGTGACAGACCATGTGACCATTGAGGATGCTGCTGTTTTATGAGCATATTCATATGTTACAACTTCAATGTGTTGGAAAAATGTTCACATTTATTCCCAGACTTCTTTTTGTGCGCACTACAAACAATACTGTATTTGAAATAGACCAAGAAATCACCTTAAAATAGAATACAATGCAGTAGCGGGACAGTATGCCGCGTGACGGTTTCCACACACGAGAACTCTACAGCATAACTCGTATCTAAGGAAAGATAAAGGAAAGATAATAGGTGCATTACTGCGCGTCAGGGGATGAGGCAATAAGCTGCGTACTTTCTATAGTAAGAAAGCAATAGGTAGAATTGTTATATATTTTTTAAATTTTCAAATAAAAAAAAAATGATATTGTAATAGCGAATATGTTTTTTCAAACTACACACTCCTCCCCTGAAATCCGGATGCGCCCTCCTGGGGAGGCGCGCCCTCCTGGGGAGGCGCACCCGACCGGTTGGGGATCATCGCGCTGGTATTATCACACTTCCAGCACTGCCTAAATGAGAGTAACACGATCAATTCCAGTGTCTCAGAGCTAGCTGCAACTAACTACAGACTCAAAAGGATCAATACAGTGCGAGGGCACGAACGCAAAATTATTCATTTTGGTACCGACCAGTGACAAACAAAATTGCAAAGTCCTCCTGGGCCCGAATGCTAAAAGGAGGCACTCGGGGAATTTTCTGTTTAGATTAATGTTAAAGGAGCAATCCCAGCAATATACTACATGTGTTTTTTTTTTTTTTTTTTAAATAAATCAGTTCTGTGGTATTAGATTATGTATGTGTATGTGGTTTTAGATTAGAATTCTTACTACCTTTTTTCATTTTAAAATTCAACTCCATGACATTTTAAATGAGTTTTAACATACTGAGCATCCTTTGATTTCTATAGCAGGCTTTAGCCCACCTCCCCAGCAGTGCAAGATCTTTGTAACACTTTCCTGTTTGTGATAATTGGTTGCTAATGTTCCCAGCAGTTTGAGCTGCAAACAGTAACAATAGATAATGTTCCCTTAGTAATATGAGAATACATTGTAGCTGCTGAGTTACACTGACTGAAAGATTGATTTGAAACTGAAAGCCAGCCATTTAGTGAACCTTGCGAAGCAGAATTGTGATAATCGATCAATGGGGAATGAATCAATCGGCAGCTTAAGTAATTCGTTTTTAATTAAGGTAATCAAAGGCTGCATATAGTAAAAGAAAAACTAATTATTTTATTTTTTTAAGTTGCTTGGACTGCCTGTTAAAGGGACACTAGCATTCTGATGGATACTGGCCACCTCTGCTTTCAAAGGTCTTTGCAATGCCAAGGAAAATAATTCTGTATTTATTTTTTTTATGTAGATGTTGCAACAATTAAGACAAGTTCAACATTTAAACTAAACGAAGGCACTTGCAGATTGAAAAACACCGAGGTGCTTCAAGAGCTCGTTCAGCAGAAAATATCAGGTACGACGAAGCCCAACACAATACTGCAGAACTCCGGGGGGACCACTTAGCATGTGAACGAGTTTGTAGTTACGGAGACGGATAGCGCCAACTATTCCATATCTGGTTTAAATATGTGTTATCTTATAAATACTGCACTCCTGGGGTCCAGTGTGTGTTGTCTTTTACAGGTGGCTCAGTTGAAGACCGAGCCACCTGTGCTGAAGCAGGGATATCCTGAAAAGCTGCCCTGTTGGTGGCGATTGGAGTTGGCCACCCCGACTTTAAATGCTGTGCTGCTGGACTCCTGCGCGTGTTATCCCTTGAACACTTTGTCATATTTCCCACAAATCCTTTTGCTGGTTATGATCGCTTTTATTGAAATCAACATGATCCCATTCATAATTTTTTTTATTTCAAACGTCCATATTTATGTCATGTCCATATCCTACAGTACCTTGAACACCACCCATGTGAATCCAGAGAGACGCACTGCTTATTGATGTTATTGCTGTCTGCTGGCGAGCCCTTTGATATGCAAGTTGTGCACAGAAGGGACAGTTATTGAAGATTATTCCAGCTTTCACCAGTAGACAAGCTGGCCCCCCAGTTTGGGACACTTTGCTGGCTGGATCAGCTTGAGTTGTCAGACAGAATCTCCTAACAGCCCCTCTCTCTATATTGGGCAGGGTTGGCAAAAACCTAGTGATATCAATGCGGCAAGTGAATCTTGTATTATGCCAGTGTTTCCCATTGAAAGAAATTGAATATATTCATTGATCAATATGTTGTAAAAAGGCAGCAAGACTTTGATAACATCCTTTTCTGGTCCGATTGCAACGTAAAAGAGAAAATAGTTTTTGAATTGCTGTCTTTAGTTTGGAATATATGGGTCTTGCCAGAAATCTAAATATATTTCTCTAAAGTTATGCATCTGTGAATGTGGCTGTATGTTGTAGTGTATGTAATGAAATAAGCGCACTCTCCCTGTTGGATTTAAGACCACCGGTATAATATAAATTCTCAATATTGTACTAATCCAAGTGTATGCAAAAAATGCTATATGCAAAGAACTGGTAACGTCTCAATGTCCCCTATAAAGGAAACTTCCTTCTTAGCATCGAGAACATATAGAAAAAAATGTGGGGAAACAAATCTCAATCTTAGTTATATAAAGATAGGAAGGTCGCCAGTCTTAGATAAATCAATATTGTATTGAAGCGTGCTTATACAAAAAAGTGACACAGTCAATAATGATATATAATAGGGTGACCATGCGCGAACAACTCACACCGATCGCACAAGGCAAGAGCCTATTGCGCATGCGCAGCCGGCAAGAGACTATCGCGCATGTGCCAGAACGGCTCTTGCTGGTTGCGCCTGCACAATCGGCTCTTGGCGGTAGCGCATTCGCGATCGGCACGTAAAGCCCGGGACATTTTGAAACTTTTTAAAGAGTCACCGCGACACAATCCCAATCCCAAAAACCAGGATAATCCCTGAAAAAACTGGTCACCCTAATATATAATGACACAGTACAAATATAGACGGGAAAAAACTTGCACAGCTAACACACACACCCGAAGAGACTCAACGTTTCGGGCAGTAACCCTTTTGTCAAGAGACTCTTTTTCCCCACGTTTTTTTCCCTCTGTATGTAGTAATGTCCCGCAGCTACTATTGTTGAGTTTATGAAAATAAGATAAACAAACATCCTCCCGGCGTGTTACATCTTTCAAGAGGTTGTTTTTATTTTATTTTTTAAAAGCATTTCAATACAAGAAAAATCCTCAAAAAGACGACTTTGAACAAGCACATGAATATCTCAGGCAGATGCTGGGTCGCACTCAGCATCAGTAGGGTCAAAGGTTAGAGCAGCAAAAAGCCGACCTAACTCGGTAACGCATAAATATATACTTGAGCTAGAAAAATGTACAACAGGGGCCATTTTTAAGAGGACCTACCACTTGTCTTTGATCAGTTTTTCACCAAAACAAAGAACACGAGAGAACGCTTCACAATAAAGGATATGAACGGGATGTGGAAGTTGAAAATAAAATAAATATCTGAAACTATTGAGTGTGATTTTGGAGTCTGCTTTCCCCAAACATCTAGTAAGCGACAAGGAAAATGCAAGGGCTGAAGCAAATGGAAGGGTAAACTTGGTGTGTGCGTCATGTTTAACTTTCCTCAAAAACCACATTCTTTCCTCAGCCACTCGTTCACGAAGAAAACTGTGATGAACAAAATGTGAAATTGCATTTGGAAGCGCTGATGCAGTTGTGTAAGAAACGGTTGCACACAATAACATGTTGAACAGCTCTGGCTTCTCTTTGATCTGATTTGTTCACACAGAAAAACAAAATCTTGTGTATGAGAGTTTCTGCTTCGTAAACATAACGTGCAAGAACAGAGCCAGTGGAAGGAAGACAGCTGCTGCCCGAGAGATCTTTGTAACGGCAGAGCTTGAGCTGGAAACCCACCGCAAGGAGGTGACAGGTTGGTTTGCAAACAGAGCAAAAAAAACAAACAAAAGAAATACAATCCTGCAATGGATTCTTAACAGCGCGTGTCTTCTTTCTAAGTCATTTCCTGCTTCACTTTCTTGCAAACAAGTATCTCCTGTTTTGTTACTTGCACTTGTTGGGTTGAAGACATTATGGAATCACATTTATTAGGCAATGGGGAAATCTACAGTATACAGTGTTTGCATATGTTGATGAATGTAAATGGAGCATAAAAAGCACTTATTGACCCCCTCCGGTAGCGAAAGGGTGAAGTGTCTCCCAGTGAGAATACGCGATGGTTAAATACGCCTTCGGGGTTTTTTGTTTTTTTTTGCCACCCTCTTAGAGTCGTGCAGTTTCAGTTGTGTGAGGAGAAAAGCAGAGAAAAGGCTTCGCAAGACAATCAGGACCTTGAGGAAGGCGATCAACAAAGAGCATTTTCACGTCCGCCTGTCCGGGAGAGACTTTGAAGTGGCTAAAAAGATGCCCAGGCTGTCGGATTCTCAGGACTCGTGTGGCACGGGGCAAATACGTGTGGACAGCAGATGTGGTAAGCAAAGGAACAACACGTATACAGTACCTGGGAACAGCGAATGGACAATGTACTTTTTTTTTTTAGCATGTTTTTGTATAGCGCTGTTAGTTTTACGTAGCGCTTTACAGTGACATTTTGCAGGCACAGGTCCCTGCCCCATGGAGCTTACAATCTATGTTTTTGGTGCCTGAGGCACAGGGAGATAAAGTGACTTTCCCAAGGTCGCAAGGAGCCGACACCGGGAATTGAACCAGGCTCCCCTGCTTCAAACTCTCAGTGCCAGTCAGTGTCTTTACTCACTGAGCCACTTGTATGTATGTATGTCTTTATTTATATAGCGCCATTAATGTACATAGCGCTTCACAGCAGTAATACACGTGGCAATCATATAAATAACAAGTAATACAAATAACACAATGGGAAGAAGGGCTTCAGACAAAAGTACCATTTAGGAAAAGGAGTCCCTGCTTCAAAGAGCGTACAATCTAATTGGTTGGTAGAAAGAACTTACAGAGACAGTAGGAGGGTGTTTTGGTAAGTGCGTCTGCAAGGGGCCAAGGTTTATGTATGAGGTGTTAATTATCAGCCATGGAGCTACTCATATGCTTCCTTAAGCAGTTGTGTTTAGAGGTGGGTCTTAAAGGTTGATTGAAAGGGTGCTAGTCGGGTATTGAGGGGAAGGGCATTCCAGAGGTGTGGGCAGTCAGTGAGAAGGGTTGAAGGCGGGAGAGGGCTTTAGATACAAAGGGGGTAGAGAAAAGACATCCTTGAGCAGAACGCAAGAGTCGTGATGGTGCATAGCGAGAAATTAGGGCTGAGATGTAAGGAGGGGCAGAAGAGTGTAAAGCTTTAAAAGAGAGGAGGAGAATTGAGTGTGTGATACGGGATTTTATAGGAAGCCAGGACAGTGATTTCAGCAGAGGAGACGCTGAGACAGATTTCGGAAATAGTAGAGTGATTCATTTAGGATAGATTATAGGGGAGAGAGGTGAGAAGGCAGGACAGTTTCTCCCTGCTGCTAAGGTAGTTGCATAAGGCGAAAAAACAGCACCCGATTGGACAGTTTAAGTAATGAGGGATGTAGCAGGGAAGGTTTGATAACATTTCCCACTAGGACTCTGTTAGTTTAATTCTAAAATAGGAAATGCAATAAAAAAAATCAATCTATAAATTAGCATCTATCTGCCTCTCGGTCTATCCATCCAATGTTCTGTTTGTCTGTCCAACCATCTGTCTATCTCATTTGTTTGACACAATCTGCTTTCAGTGTTTTAATGCTAGGTTTAACTCCTATAAGATGGTAGACATGTTCTGTATCTTCCCATCTGAAGTAATTCTAGTCTTTTGCCAGCTGTTAATGTCGGACACATGAGTTGCTGTTTCTTGAGTATATGGCGCCCGTAGTCCGACCTCACCGTGCTTCATCCAGTTGCGGATTTGGAAGCCGTCCCCAGGGTTGTATCCAGCTTCCCTGTGTTCATGTTCCAATCACTTACAGTACCTGCGGTCCCTCATATTTCCATGAATATTGAGGCAAAAAAAGAATTTCCCCTGACATCCGCTTTCTCCTTATCTCCCTTTACTCTTTTATCCTTCCTTAGTCTTACAATCCACGAATTGCTGGTCTTCTTTCAATTATATATCTGAGAGAAAGAAAAAAAAGTCTCAAAACACGTCTCCCCCCCCCCCCCCCCCCCCTGGACAAAAAGACACTAATTTAGTTTGACAAGCATTCTTAAAGCCTTTTTAGTTCTGAAAGGCAATTACACGCAGAATTTGCTGCACGTTTCAATAAGCCGTCATGCTTTTTAGGCCCCTCTTAAGATAACATCTGACCCATATCCCTGACACCTTGTACGTTCGAGTCATTTATCATCGTGCGGCCTTGACATATGACATAGGAATGAGGCCACGGAGGAAATATCTTTTTAAAAGCCGTGGCGAGAAATAGTAACAAAGCCAAGTCCACCAAACCGTACTCCGCTTACCGACCAACGTATAGTATTTTTCCAGCGTTGCGTTCAATCGCTCTTTAACTCCTTCAGTGCTAAAAAGGAGGACAGGACAATCCCATGTTGCAACATATACTGAAATTGTAATCACTTATGAACCTTCAGCACTATGTCACATCCTATGTAATTTTTACCGTTGCTTTTTAATTGATACTACTTGCTTTTCTTTAATGCTACGGTAGCTGGCAGAACATAACCAAATGAGAGAAAAATGAAATAAAAATGACATGCTAGCTGTGACCAAGGCTGAGTTATTAAGACGTCTTTGATATGCCCTGGAGTATTGTTTTTAACTCTGCATTTCTCCAGAGCTAATAATGCAACATTTTTTTTTTTTACTTAGTGGGACTAGCCCTTTAAAGGCTATTCTTTAAGTCTAAAGCAGGGGTGGCCAACTCCAGTACTCAAGGGCCACCAACAGGTCAGGTTTTAGGAATAGCCTTGCTTCAGCACAGGTGGCTCAATCATTGGCTCAGTCATAATAACTGATTGAACCACTCCTGCTGAAGCAGGGATATCCTGAACCTGACCTGTTGGTGGCCCTTGAGGACTGGAGTTGGCCACCCCTGGTCTAAAGATAGTAATGTAAGTGGAGTAGTTTGGGCTGTAAAGAACATAACAGAGGAAGGGGTTGGGCATGATAATCAAGATAAGAACCAGAAAATATTAAGTCTAAACAGAAATGAAATGCCACACATATACCATTTTTTATTCAAATGTTATTGTAAGTTTCCTGCCTTATACAAGATGTCAAAGCTCATTAAACACTGTAGATAACATACAATTCAGATTTAAAAATGACTTATACAGGAGACCCACGGAGACCCCCTCACTCCCATGCCTCCCCCCTTCCACTCCAGCCCCCCTCTCCCCTCTGTTTGTCTATCCCACCCTCACCCCGAAATAGAAAACCCTATTGGCCAACACCAAATTGAACCAACTGAAGTCATGCAGTCATGTGCCGATGACTATATTGTACCCATGTCTGTAAGTGTTGATGCCAATAAAAAGTTTGATACAAAAAAAATAAATGACTTACAGTATACATTGTAAATTGCCGTTAACCTGACATAACAATAGGGAGATTTAAAATAAAACAACAAGGTAAATAAACAATTAGAGAGGTTAATATCCAAGAGCGTTCAATGTACTATACAGGAGCACCGGAAAATTGACTAATAATCCCCTTTATTCTGTATCCACACAATGTTGATACGTTACATCATTCGGGTTAGGAGGAAACTTGGTATTTTCGACCCAATAGGTCAGTTCAAAACAAAAATCGCTAGACTTGATATTCAAGGCAATACGTTGGCGTTTCCATTTATTCCAATATATTCTACTCTTTCCCACCATTCTTCCATAGTTGGGATGGGAGGGTCGCGGTTCCACGTTCCAGCTAAGATATTGTTGGCGGGAAAAAAAATGAGATGCTTAATTAAGGTTTTCGTACACTATGTCGAGGGATACTTGCTCCAATTCACCAGCCTCCACCAGCATGAAAACCGCATTTCCCGGCTAAAATACCCGTGTAATATTTTTGATCTCTTTAAAGATCCTTTTCATAAACTACAGTAGTTAATTCTGGGGCAACTCCACCACATATGCAGACGCCACGTAAAGCTTATGAAGTGATTTAATGCCCTACTCTTGATAGGCTTTAGTTCAGGACATTTTAAGATTAAAGTCTACTTTGTGCAGTCCTATGCCTGCTAGGTACCTCGGCGGCACATATAAAGTCTAAGGATTGTGGGTGTATGCATGATCACACCTATTAGAGGTGTTATATTTTTCAACGCTTCTACATGTCCATCAAGTGGATCTAGAACATTTAAACCATGAACGAATAGCAAAAAAAACCTCAAAATTCCGGTATTCTTGTAAGAGGCACCCAAAACTGTGAATGAGGCTGTTTGGTTCCACAAATATCGAATGTTGAGAGTTTTCCTTGTTGAGTTGATAAACCTTGTGATTTCAGTACGTGGTTATAGGAGGCGTTACTAGACACACATATAATCTGTTGGGTTTTGTGTCTGTGACTGTCATTATTTACCCATTTTATTGCATTAAAACAATTAAATCATATTCTTCATGCAGATGGCAACTGTTGCATCCACACGCTCATTTCAGGAGCATGATACAGAGCCGCTTGCAGTGCCTGGAATTCCCTGTGGAAAGGGTTGAGAACCATTGCAATATACTGAAGAGATGAAGGCATAAATCCTCAGGGCACCTAATGTTTTAGAGTGATTATAAGCCTGTGAACTGTTTAAAATAAATAAACTTCACTGACACCATAGGAACCAATTTGTGGTTCCTGCTTGACAAAGATGAGGCGGTGTCCTTAAGAAATCTGCTAGGTGGTGGAGTGCTGACCTTTTTTATTAAGTTCATTTTCGGCAACTGGGATACCATAGTGTTTGTCTGTGGCGTCAAATACTTAAAGGCTACAATGTTGAAAAGAGGTGAAGAGCTTTTAAATGTCTTTGTAACCATTAATCCAGGCACCCTATGAGCCCATTTTTGCATTACAAAAGCTCTCCCGTATTTAAACAAAACAGCTGCGTGAGATTTAAGAATGGGTTTGTAATGGTCATTGGAGACTTACAAAGACTTTCACTATGATGATGAAGTCTACTAAAAGGCAATCTTTTTTTTTTTTCTTGTGGGACTGAAGAAGAATAAGCAAGTTGGCAAAGAGGAAAGAAATCTGAATTCTGGATTTGATTTAATGTCTCACTTCAAAAGGGGTCTGAAGTGCATCGCTTTGCATAATGCTTCCGGCCCCTCTGACTGTTGTTCGGACAGTGATCCAAAGAATGATCGGATGGTCCTGGGTTACAAAAATGATATTTAGTGAAACAATTCTAATTTCAGCAAGTGAAAGTCAGAAAGTTCTGTGGGTGTTTTGATAAATTGAATGAGTGAGATTCAGTTTAGAGTCGTGGTTTCCAACCTTTTTTTTTTTTTTGGTTAAGGAACCTGTGGCAGGGCGGCCTCCTGGTAGGGTCAGAAAGATGCCAAACAGTGGGTTAAGCTATAACTGCAGTGGTTTATTCTGTACCATAACCACCAAACATTAGGCACACGGTCCCTTTAAGAAAACCAAACCATAAAATAAAACCCTACTCCCCTTGCGAGACTAACTACATCGCAGGTCCCCATCTACCTGTCTTGCCAGCTAAGCCAGATACCAGCCCCAAAACACACAACACAATACTATGCAAATGTCAGATGAAAATATAAAGTCCTTATCTGCCAGTTGCTGGGGAACCCCTTCCCGGGTCTCCAGGTAATTCGCTCAGCAGGATTGGAACGCTGTTTCCTTGTACATCGGCTCAATCCAGCAGCTTGTTGTCCCTTGTGTAAATTCTCTTTCTGGGGTGAGTCCCAGTTGGTCCCAGCAGACCCTGCTCCCTGCAGGTTTGGGGAATCAGAGCAACCAGGGTCCCTCCTGGTTTGGAAAAGTTTCTCCCTGGGGAAAAACAATCTCCATGTCTCTGGCAGCTTCCTGCCTTTTAAACCTCCTGTTCATTCAGGAGTGCTGGCTTATTTGGCTGCACCAGAAGCTAGCCTCTCCAGGAGGAAAGCATACAGAGATAGTGACTCCATCACAGAATCCTATAATTATATTGTGAAATTATGATGAACTCCAACCCTCTCTAATAGCGCGCCTGAGATCAGATGCATTGTAAGGAACCCCAACCCTCTCTAATAGCGCGCCTGAGATTAGATGCATTGTGAGGAACCCCAACCCTCTCTAATAGCGCGCCTGAGATCATATGTATTGTACATTCTTCTGCATTTGGTACCATTTTCAAATGACCTGAAAATTGCAGGGAACCTTTTAGGGATTCCCGGGGAACCCACAGGTTCCTGAGAATCCTTGTTGAAAATAAATAAATAGTTTAGAGTGTGATGTGAATATTTCTGTCTTGTAAGAGAAATTACATGTAAACCACAATATAGTCCTTCATCAGCGGCAGATTTTTCCGCCGCCCCAAGGAACTTAGCTGTGGCAGCCGCCTCCTTGCTGCCGCCCTCCACCTCCTGAACCGCCGCGTTGCCATGGCAACGAGACGCCATGTGACATCACGCTGATGACGTCTCTGGCGTCATTTGACACTGCGATTCGAAAGGAGAAGGAGGGCGGCAGCAAGGAGGTGGCAGCTACAGCTAAGTGCCTTCCCATTAGGCCGGATTGACCCGAGAGCACAGCAAATGTATATGGAGGCGGACATTTTTGGCGCCCCAAAATTTTGCCGCCTTAGGTCTGGACCTAATTGGAAATCCGCCACTGTCCATCGGTTTTTGTTACATAGTGTGGTAGTTCTTTGGGAGATTTGGTGGCCTCTTTCCCTGTTGACTGTACACATGTACTGTATTACACCGTTAAGTGGAGGCTCATTTTGGGAGACCTGCAGAGCAGGGGGTCCATGAAGATCGGTATCATCATCCATGAGGACCGTCAGAATGGTCTTTCCCCACATGCTAAGGAAATGTTCATCAGTAGTGCGCTACAGGGCGCAATAGGCTGCGCTTATAGTGACAGCGACGCGACGTCGCGGCAAAACAAATGTATTGCCACCGTCACGTGCGCTTATAGTAGAAGCGGCGTGGCCGCAGTCGCTGGAAGTCAAGTCAATTTGATTTTTCCAGGGACTGCAGCGTGACGTCGCCGGCACTATAAGCGCAGCCTTAAGGCATAAGAATGGAAAACCCAACGTAATGTAATTCTGGATCATAATGTTATAGTTCGTTATGAATTAAAAAATACAATAAATTGGTTTCCTTATTTTGTAAATATTACTATTGATTGATTATTGAAAAGCATGAACAGTGTATGCAGAATTGCACATAGCTGAATTTTCTTTCACCCTTTTGAAATGGTTCAGTCTTGGGTAGAATTGGATAATATGTAAAAAATAATGTAAAACCTATTTCTGAGATTGTTCTGATCCCCCTTATTCACTGCAAATGTAGAACTGCTCCCGCATTATTTCCATAGTTGGTATCAGCATCTTACAAGCCTATAATAAGAACAATATGTATTGTACATTGTGTGATATATCTCATTGTGCGTATCATAGTCCGGCTTTAGGGTCTACATTGGTCAAGATTTCATCAATCACATCATAATGCATGAAAAAACCGCAGATAGACATGGTACAGAAGGTGTTACGTGGCTGAGTGTTTCACTTTATTGCAATTCCACTATATATGTTATCATGTTGGACTGACATGTACCACCAACCTGCGCTGTAGGTAAAACCATAGCATGTCACCTGCATTAACGGCTGCAGTTGTCTCTTTTTATCTCTTAGTTAGCTGCAATGCTGGGACTTACTACGACGGAGAAAAGGAGCAATGTGTTTTATGCCCAAATGGAACGTATCAAAATGAGGAAGGGCAGATAACCTGTGAAATTTGCCCAAGTCCTGAGAACCGAGACAGCCAAAAGAACGCAGGGGCTCGGGATATATCACAATGTGGAGGTAATATCATCACCACATCATCAGTCAGAATCAGACGCAGACAGCTGTCCATGAATTAGAGCATCAAGGGCAACAATAATCTATTAAAGGCAATATGACAGGTACTGAGGGGCTGATTTAGCATTCGTTAAAACGACATACCATGGTTGGCATTGCCTTACAATTGAACATGGTGCAATTTAAAGCTGTACTTGGTATGACTTCACTCGTTCAACCAGGCTACATAGATTAGCGTCTTCCAAGCCACGAAAGCCGTTGAGCTGTGCCGTATATCACTTAATGCTGTCCAGCTGCTTCCAAACACCAAGTTTATGGTTGAAGGACAATGGAATAACTTCAGATAACATTCTAATCTTACTACAATGCTGATGAACCGATCTGAAAGATTAGTTTCTGAAAAGGTATTTCCTTAATATATATACAGTATGTATATATATATATATATATATCAGAACAAATAAATGCAGATCGGCTTGAGCAAGTAAGTATTGAAAGTGCATGTCTTAGAAACCATGGACAGGCACAGTACGGCATCAAATGCGTGTTTGAGCACACGATTGATGCTCATTACTTGCAAAGCACATTCCCACTCAACAACATATGTTGAACCGCAATAAAGTGAAAATCCTCAGCTACAAAATATCTGGGTCCGTCCACATGTCTCGTACAGGTACCATTTCCTAACATCACACTGCATTTGTACTGAGAGTATCTGTAGATTAAACAGTTGTATGATGTCATGTTTTAGAGCTCCGTTAGGCTACCCAAAGGAGACACTAACTTACGTTAGTGGTAATGCCGTGTTCACCAAAGCAAATGACGACGTTAACCCGGATTTTTTGTTTTACTCCTGTAAATAGCAAGGCGTTCTGAAAAACTGACCATAATCTAAAGTACAGATGCAACTGCCGGTTGTAGACCGCTTGCCAAGGAAAATCTGTGACCATCTCGCAGTAACTCCTGAGATGGTCCACAGCAAGCTGTAATGGCCCATCGGATTAACACAGCGGAGGTCCCTGTGTTTGAATGGGACTCACAGCCCGGTAGGATTCACACAGCGTGAGTCCCATTCAAATTCAGGAACTCCCACTGTGTTAAGCCAATGGGCCATTAGTCTGGCTGCAGGAATCTCGCAGCGTGCTGCAGGAATGTCGCAGCGTGGAATGGGTTTAAGTGCCGAATTCTCGTTGCAAGCAGTCTACAACCGGCACTGGCAGCTGTACATGCAAATTAGCTTTTATATCCTAAAATATATTCATCCCATACTCACCAAGCGCTGTTAATGTTAACGCGAGGAAATAACATCATGTTATTTAAGTCATACCTAAAACTAGCGTTACACCCATCAAGACCATGAGATAGTGCTAGATAGACAGTCTCTCTCTCCTGGGTGTGAATAAGGTGTTAACTCAGGGGAAATAATGTCTGTTCCTGTTTTAGGTACTGTCATGTCATTTGCTGGGACTTGGTGAATAAGTAATAATAATAATCTGGGCTGAGGGCTGTCATTGGAAACCTATGCGAGGCATGATAACTACATAAAGTTCAATCACACACAGTCACTCAGGTGAATTTCTTGGGGTCCTCTGAATACGAAGTGTTTGCCAACAGAGTGTTTTCTTTCCCCTTAACCCACCCTGTCTTTATCAAAGAGCCAATAAAGATAAGGGGAGGTGGGAAGATTGGCTCTGGCTGTACAAACACAGTGACATCTTGCTAAAGGGAGCAGCCAGAGGAAATCACATCCCGCCCAAGTCTAACTTTGAAAAATAAATAAAAAATAACTATAGGTGTCATATTTACATAAAAAAAATAATAATGTATCAATTACCCAGATGTCACTGGAAATTGTTCACTTTGGTCCTAGGAGTGACTGCCCCTTTAAGTGTTTATTGTCTTGGTTGTTTATTGATCCCTACAGAATCGGGCAGTTCCTAAAATTGCCCTAAAAGACTGTCATAGCAGAATGGGACTGAGTTTTGGAGTAGCTGGCTAATTTAATACTAAAAGTATAATTTTCAACCGGCTTGAAACGCAGAAAGAGAACTTACACCTTTTGTAACTCATTCAGAAATGGTGTTTAGAACAGGACTGTATATGTGGGTCAAATATATCCCTAGAGATCCAAAATACTGGCACAGCACAAGGGATTATCACATAAAAGTGGTTAATTGGGTCAGTGTTGCAACAATGTCCCCACCCCTTTCCTGTTCACTGAGAACTCCTACTTCCTTTGGGGTATTTAAATGTGTGGCTCCCAGCAGGCATGCCACAGCTGAAGAAGGTCCCCCTGGGCACGGAAACGTCGGGCATATGTGTGCATTTTGGACCGAATAAACCACTTTTATGTGATAATCCCTTGTGCTGTGCTGGTGTATTGGATACACCATGCAACACACTTGCCTCTGCTGAGGCCTTTTTTTCAGTGTGTGCTGTAATTCTGTATGTGTGTATGTATGTACTGTATGTATACACACACACACACACACACACACACACACACACACACACACACACATATAAAACAACAAAAAGCATGAACCTGCAACTAACTGAAAAAATAACACAAAGTTGCTTAAATCATTAATAATATAACATATAATGCTGACAAAATAAATAAATGAAAACTAAATGACGGTGCTGGGGACAAAAATATGAATACTAAAAAAAGAAAAAGAAAGTGTCCCACTAAAAGCACTCAAGCAAAGTAATTATAAAGAAATGTTTATTCAAGGACATGGATTACACAAAAAAAAATATCAAATTTAAAACAGTCCCCAAGGGATCCCTACAGCTGGAGAAAATACATAACATAGAAAAGCAATACTGAAATAATGAATATAAATGTAATAGACAAAATATTGCTACCTAGGAGAGGTTGTAAACTCCTAGAGTGTATGTAAAGACTGGCCGGTCACATTGAAAAAGCTGTGTGCTGTGAACTAAATGGCTGCTAAGTATGTTGAATGCCAATCCAGTACCACCTAGGTCACCGATAAAGAAAGGTAAGTCTTTTAAGGGGCTCCCAGAGGAAGCAAAGGGTGCGAAACACTGCGTTGGGGTTGTTGTGTGTTTGCACTCCCCTAGGATCCCCTCAATCTGCTGTGGACTCTTGTGGCCATTACCTTTTGCCATTCAGGCTATCCTAGGATCCTACAACAAGGACTTACTTTTTAATGGTGATCTGCAAGTATATACTGGTACAGTGCTTATGCATTTCAATAGTGGTTATTTCATGCATTTACCTTTCTTTATCGGTGACCTAGGTGGTACTGGATTGGCATTCAACATACTTAGCAGCCATTTAGTTCACAGCACACAGCTTTTTCAATGTGACCGGCCAGTCTTTACATACACTCTAGGAGTTTACAACCTCTCCTAGGTAGCAATATTTTGTCTATTACATTTAGATTCATTATTTCAGTATTGCTTTTCTATGTTATGTATTTTCTCCAGCTGTAGGGATCCCTTGGGGACTGTTTTAAATTTAATATTTTTTTTGTGTAATCCATGTCCTTGAATAAACATTTCTTTATAATTACTTTGCTTGAGTGCTTTTAGTGGGACACTTTTTCTTTTTTTAGTATATATATATATATATATATATATATATATATATATATAACCCTGGCTGTGCTCAAAGCTGTGACCATGCAGCAAGCTTAAGCCTATAGGGAACCATGTTAAAAATGTTTTTTGAAGCAAAAAGTGGCACTGTGTGCTCATTTGCATGTCATTTCCCAGAATCCCTTGCTGCAGTGGAAGTGCTGTGTGCTGGGTGATAATGGGGAAAGGCGGGGTTGCAGACCTGCCTAAGACATGCAGATGAGCATACAGTTGTATTTACATTTATATATATATACACACACACACACACACACACACACACACACACACACACACACACACACACACACACACACACACACACACACACACACACACACACACACACACACACACACACACATCCTACATTTTAATCAGCAGCACCATCTAGTGGTCAGTTTTTGTTAGACAAGTACTGGAATTATATTTTGGTATTGTGGCTATAGTAGCAATTGTTCATACAAAAGCGACCGCCAGTAGTAGAAGCAATACTTTTTGTTAACTTACACTAAAAATATGTTGTTGTTTTTTTTAATTTTTGGCTATTGGCTGATTATAAATGGTGGAATAAGTAACATCCTCCTGTATGTAGCAAAAGCAAATGTTACAATCGACTCAGGTGTTTCCAACATCCCCTTTTGTATTGAAATCAGCTTGTTGTACTTCCGGCTTGGGGTAAAAGGGCATCCAGGAGATAACAAGATCACATATATTGCTGTTACAAGTGGTCTAGTACAGGGGTGCTCTACTTCAGTCCTCAAGACCAAGAGCAGACCAAGCCAAAGATTGAGCCACTGATTCAGCCACCTGTGCTAATGCAGGGATATCCTGAAAACCTGACCTGTTCATACCTTGAGGAGTGGAGTTGAGCTGCCCCTGTCCTAGCAGGTGACGTTGCTCTATTTCGTGGATACATACCCCAATGTGTATGATGGGGTATGATAGGTCCTGTGAAAATTCTTCCATGTTCATGATCAGAATCACTGGTTTCTTACTTGTTTTTCAGGCCTTTGCCCACCAGGTGAATACTCCTCAGATGGTTTCCGGCCTTGCGAGCCTTGTCCATTTGGAACATACCAGTCAGAAGTAGGACGCACTTCCTGTTTTTCTTGCGGCGGGGGCCTCACCACCAAACATAATGGAGCCACAGCATTTCAGGACTGCGAAGCCAAAGGTGACTGAATTGGGCAATAAGCAACGTTGCTAAACACAAGAAGGGGCTTGTTTCAATGTCTGTGAGACGTTACAATGCAAAGCAGCTCTGCTTTGCACAAGGATCGTGGAGGTTTACACCCTTTTTGCAGTCTGTACTTGCTTTGCTTCCGTTAATAGGGAACAGATACCTTCTAGGGGACCAACATAAGAGTTCTTCATAGATTACAAATAATCTGCATTTCTCTTTGAACTAGAATTGGGAACAGCCGGCGCAAAACTGTTAAAATTGCAAAGCTATTACACCGGCAAGGAGCTATTTTATTTTCGGCTATTTAAAAATGTTCAACTTAAAAAATAATTTGCTTGGCAGCAACACTTCGCAGAACAGTTGTTACAATTTAGTTTTTTGATCATTGTGAAATTTGAGCGCTGTAAAAAGATAAATGAAAAAATAAATCAATGCACTGCAACATACACATACATCATTATATATATATATATATATATATATATATATATATATATATATATATATATATATATATAAATATATAAATATATATATATACAGTGTTCAACAAATTTGGTCGCCCGCACGCCCCGGGCAACTGGATTTGACCCCGTTGCGACCTCCTCATGGCCACCAAAGCAGCGCACGCAGTTTCCCCTGCTTGCGCTATGAGGCCGCGCTTCTACGGTCATTATTTGCCTCCTTCCCCAACTGCAATGGCCGCGCGGCGTCAGACGCCGCGTTGCCATGCCAACATGACGCTTGTGACGTCATGCAGCGTCAAGGAGCGGAGGAGGCAGCCGATTGGAGCCTGGTGCCAGCCCGCCTGCCCGCACCACCCACCCAGTTTCCAGATCCCCCCCGCCCGGCTTCAACACCCCCCCCGCCCGGCTTCCCGACCTCCTGCCAGCTTCACATTCTCCCACCTGGCTGCCTGACCCCCACCCGGCTGCCCGACCTCCTGCCCAGCTTCACATTCTCCCACCTGGCTGCCCGACCCCCCCCCCCCCCGCCCAGCTGCTTCTCCCCCCTGCCCGGCCAGACACACACACACCCACACACACACCCACACACACACACACACACACTCACACTCACACACACACTCACACTCACACACTCAGACAGACAGACATACACACACACACACACTCAGACAGACACACACAGACACACACACACACACACACACTCAGACACACACTCAGACGCACAGACACACACACACACACACACACACACTCAGACACACACTCAGACGCACACACACACACACACACACACACACACACACACTCAGACACTCAGACACTCAGACACTCAGACACTCAGACACTCAGACACTCAGACACTCAGACACTCAGACACTCAGACACTCAGACACTCAGACACTCAGACACTCAGAACACAGAGACAGAGCATGGGGAGAGAGATACACAGAGACACAGCATGGGTGAGAAACACAGCATGGGTAGAGAGAGACACAGCATGGGGAGAGAGAGACAGCATGGGGAGAGAGACAGCATGGGGAGAGAGAGACAGAGACACAGCATGGGAGAGAGACAGCATGGGGAGAGAGAGACACAGAGACAGCATGGGAGAGAAACACAGCATGGGGAGAGAGACACAGCATGGGGAGAGAGACAGCATGGGGAGAGAGACACAGCATGGGGAGAGACAGAATGGGTGGGGAGACAGAATGGGAGGGGAGACAGAATGGGGGGAGAGAGACAGCATGGGGAGAGAGAGACATAGCATGGGGAGAAGGAGACACAGCATGTGGAGAGAGAGAGACACAGCATGGGGAGAGACAGACAGCATGGGGAGAGACAGACAGAATGGGGAGAGAGACAGCATGGGGAGAGAGAGGGAGAGAGACAGCATGGGGAGAGAGATACACAGATAACCAGCATGGGGAGAGAGACAGACAGCATGGGGAGAGACAGGCAGACAGAATGGGGAGAGAGACACAGCATGGTGAGAGAGACACAGCGTGGAGAGAGAGACAGACACAGCATGGGGAGAGAGACACAGCATGGGGAGAGAGAGACAGAGACACAGCATGGGGAGAGAGACACAGCATTGGGAGAGAGAGAAAGAGACACAGCATGGGGAGAGAGACAGACAGCACGAGGAGAAAGACAAACAGCATGGGGAGCGACAGACAGCATGGGGAGCGACAGACAGCACGGGGAGCGACAGACAGTATGGGGAGCGACAGACAGCATGGGGAGCGACAGACAGCATGGGGAGAGACAGACAGCATGGGGAGAAAAACAAACACAGAATGGGGGGAGAGACAGAGAATGGGGGGGAGAGAGATAGAATGGGGGGGGCAAACACAGACAAAGGGGTGGGGAGAGAGAGACACACAGAGAATGGGGGGGGAGGAGAGAAACACAGAGAATGGGGAGAGAGAAACACAGAGAATGGGGGAGAGAGAGAGACACAGAGAATGGAGTGGGGAGAGAGAGACAGAGAATGGGGAGAGAGACACACAGAGAATGAGGGAGAGACACAGAGAATGGGTGAGAGAGAGACAGAGAATGGGTGAGAGAGAGAATGGGTAAGAGAGAGAGAATGGGGGAGAGAGAGACAGAGAATGGGGTTGAGAGAGACACAGAGAATGGGGAGAGAGAGAGAGACACAGAGAATGAGGGAGAGAGAGACACACAGAGAATGGGGGAGAGAGAGACACACAGAGAATGGGGGAGAGAGAGACACAGAGAATGGGGGAGAGAGAGACACAGAGAATGGGGGAGAGAGAGACACAGAGAATGGGGGTGGAGAAAGAGACACAGAAAGGGGGAAAGAGGGAGACAGAGAATGGGGGAGAGAGAGAGAGACAGAATGGGGGAGAGAGAGAGACAGAATGGGGGAGAGAGAGAGACAGAATGGGGGATAGAGAGGTAGAGAATGGGGGAGAGAGACACACAGAATGGGGGAGCGAGAGACACACAGAATGGGAGAGAGAGAGAATGGGAGAGAGAGAGAGAGAGACAGAGAATGGGTGAGAAAGAGAGAATGGGAGAGAGAGAGAGAATGGGGGAGAGAGAGACACAAATAGAATGGGGGAGAGAGAGACACACATAGAATGGGGGAGAGAGAGACACAGAATGGGGGAAAGAGAGAGACAGAGAATGGGGGGGAGAGAGAGAGAGACAGAATGGGTGAGAGAGAGAGGCAGAGAATGGGGGAGAGAGAGACACACAGAATGGGGGAGAGAGAGACACACAGAATGGGAGAGAGAGACAGAGAATGGGAGAGAGAGAGACAGAGAATGGGGGAGAGAGAGACACAGAGAATGGGGGAGAGAGAGACACACAGAATGGGAGAGAGAGAGACAGAGAATGGGGGGGAGAGAGACACACATAGAATGGGGGAGAGAGAGACACAGAGAATGGGGGGGGAGAATGAGACACAGAATGGGGGAAAGAGAGACAGAGAATGGGGGAGAGAGAGAGAGACAGAAAGGGGGAGAGAGGCAGAGAATGGGGGAGAACGAGAGACACTAAATGGGGGAGAGAGACACACAGAATGGGAGAGAGAGAGACAGAGAATGGGGGAGAGAGAGAGAGACAGAGAATGGGGGAGAGAGACACACACACACAGAATGGGAGAGAGACACACAGAATGGGAGAGAGAGACAGAGAATGGGGGAGAGAGAGAGACACACACAGAATGAGAGAGAGACACACAGAATGGGAGAGAGAGAGTGACAGAATGGGGGAGAGAGACACAGAGAATGGGGAGAGAGAGAATGGGAAGGGTGGAATGAGAATGTAGAGGTGGGAGGGGAGAACAAGAATGGAGGGCTATGGGGGGAGGGGGAGAGAATGGGGGGAGAGAGAGAGACACAGAATGGGGAAGAGAGAGAGAGACAGAGAATGGGGAAGAGAGAGAATGGGGGAGAGAGACACAGAGAATGGGGGAGAGAGACACAGAGAATGGGGGAGAGAGACACAGAGAATGGGGGAGAGAGAGAATGAGAAGGGTGGAATGAGAATGTAGGGATGGGGGGAGAACAAGAATGGAGGGATATGGGGGGAGGGAAAGAGAATGGGGGGGGGAGAGAGAACGGGGGGGGAGAGAGAGACACAGAATGGGGAAGAGAGAGAGAGACAGAGAATGGGGAAGAGAGAGAATGGGGGAGAGAGACAGAGAATGGGGGAGAGAGAATGAGAAGGGTGGAATGAGAATGTAGGGATGGGGGGGAGAACGAGAATGGAGGGATATGGGGGGAGGGAGAGAGAATGGGCGACAGAGAGGGGCGGAGAGACATAAAGGAAACATAAAGGAGAAGGGGCGTAGTTGGTGATGTCATTTGTTTTATAAATATTTTTTTAATGTATCCCGGGTTTTTACTTTTGTAAATCTGGTCACCCTAAGCACAAGGCTATTATTAATTTAACAGTTCAACGCTGATACTATACACATTGAATATATTATTCTTTTTCTCAAAAGGTAAGCATTAACTCCATCTACCAAATCATTTTCTTTCAAGTGTTCGATTGGCAGAGCTAGCGCTGTGGCAGTGGTACTGCTTGCCGATAAAACTGATGGATACTTTCTCATTTCTGCAGTTCAGTGTTCGCCCGGACATTCGTACAACACCACAACCCACAGGTGTATCCGTTGCCAAGTGGGAACATATCAGCCAGAGTTTGGCCAGAGCTACTGTATTTCCTGTCCAGGGAACACCACCACTGACTTTGATGGCTCCACCAACATAACCCAGTGTAAAAGTGAGTATTTCATTTCCATCCCACAATAGTGAGTCCCTGTGCAAAGCGTTAATGTTAAGGAGTGAGTGACCACGTGGGAACAGGACGGTTTTTGAGTAAAATAGCACTTGATATTTAAAATAAAAATAATATATATATTCTATCTATCTATCGATCTCATTAGGTTCAACCGTAATTCAGATCTGCCGGGTTCAGCCCATTGAGTGCCCCAAGATGTACCCTGAAAGTCATTAGGACCAGTATTCTAGGGCAAGGGTGCACACACCTTTTTTTTCTTTCTCTGCAGCACCCTGTCTGCTCTCCCCCCATGCCCGTGCCACCCCCTCCCCCTCACCTTTTTTCCGGTGTTTTCTGATGTCACGACGTCATGTGATGCTGCATTGCCATGGCGATGCGTCGCCCGAAGCCACCGGAAACTAGGTAAGGGACTTAGAGGCCTTGCGCGCTCCTCCGGCATTTAATTAAAATGTTGTGGGGAAGAGCGCAGGGCCTATATAAGTGCCACGCCCCCCCTCCCACAAAATGTTGCGCCCTTGCGCTCCCTGCTCTCGGGTATGTGATGCTAGAAATGCTTGCTTTCACGGTAGAGATTACTTACGCTGTTCCAATGGAGCGGTGAACGCAATCGTGGTGGAAGGGGAGTATCTTCCACTTCAGTTCACGTCTTGGGACGGAATGGGACATCTCGCCGCTAAGATGCTGTCATTTAGCAGCTGCTATCAATCTCTGTGGGTCAGGGCCCCAGACAGATTTCTCGGTGCCCAGGACTAGAGTTACGTCCGGGGCCCCCGCCCCCCATGTCGGTAGTATAGCGAGCCTCCCCCACCCCCCATTTCACACCTCACTAGCCCCCTCTATTCCCCCCCCCTCTTCCCATGTATTTCACTTCCCTTCGTCTCACTCCCTCTTCCTCACTCAAACCCCCTCCCGCCCCACATGTATATCTCTCCCCTTCATCTCACTCTTACTCCCTCTTTTCCTCACTCACTCCCTTTCCCCCTCTCTCCTCTCACTCTCCCCAACTTTCCATCAATTAACACACTCTTGCTCAATCTCCCCCACAAAATACATACCAAACCCCCCCCAATACATATTAAAAAGACCCCCACCCCCCCATTACATATAAAAAGACCCTCCACCCCCCAATACATATTAAAAAGACCCCCAACCCCCAATACATATAAAAGACTTACGTGGCTACGGGAGTCCGGCAGCCGGCGCTCCAAGTTGGGGCTGACCTTTGGCCAGGCCCGGCTGCCGATCACGGCCAGGCCCCGGCTCTCCATCAGCTGCAGTTCTCATTCTGTGTCCCACGCCGAGCTTCCAGAGTCCGAACGCTCCGGAAGCTGAGGCCCGGCGCGCTGACGTCAGAGGTTGGAAGCCCGGTGTGGGACACAGAGTGAGGAAGAGGCCTGCAGGCATCTGATGGAGAGCCGGGGCCAGAGGTCGGGGCCAATTTGCAGCGCTGGCCACCGGACTCCCCGCAGTCACCGGGTCTCGGACACTTGTTCCTTCTGTCCCCCCCTGTCGGCGGCCCTGCCGAGGGTAGCTAGTTGCTGGCCTTTTCGCCGCTAAGTTAAGTGATTAGCGTTAGCATCAGGGGTTAACTTTAGGGCTTAAGCTTTTTAGGGTAAGGTTAAGGTTAGGGATTTTAGGGTAAGGGATCGGATTATGGGTTTTGGGGTAGGGGGTTAAGGTTTAGTTTTCTTCGGCTAAGGGATTCGAGCAGGGTTATGGTAAAGGGTTAAGGTTAGGAGTTTAGAGTAATGGTTTAGAGTAAGGAGTTAAGGTTAGAGGCTTTTAGGATAAGGCTAGGGGGTTACCTTCGCGGCAAAACGTCTGGCAGCTAATTATCAGGGCGGCTGATCTGCGGCAGCTAAATGGCAGCGGCGGAGTGCCCGCGGCGGGATGCCCTAGACCGGTATTCGGGAGCCGGCCCACCGCAACACAATTGCTAGACCAAGCGATGACATCGTTGAGACCGGGAAGACCCGTGGCCCTCAAAGGGTTATCGAACTACTGAGAATCGCATATATATGTGTCTATTGAAGACACAATCTCCCATCGTACCTTTAGTGTCTCTTCTGCTAACACCTCCTCCTCCATTGATCTCTCTGTGGGGGTACCCCAGGGCTCTGTCCTGGGACCTCTTCTCTTTTCTCTGTACACACTTTCACTAGGTGACCTAATCACATCTCTTCGGTTTAAATATCACCTCTAGGCTGATTACACACACATTTACTTTTCAACCCTGACCTTACACCTGCTGTACCAAAGTTTCTGAATGTCTCTCTGCGATATCATCCTGGATGGCCCTCCGCCAACTTAAACTTAACATGGCAAAAACAGAGCTCCGTGTACTTCTTCCCAAACCTGGCCCTACATCCTCCTTCCACATTACTGTTGGAAGTACCATCATTCACCCAGTAGCCCAAGCACGCTGCTTAGGGGTCACACTCGACTCCTCTCTCACATTCTCCTCTCACATTCAAAACGTCTCTAAAGCCTGTCGCTTTTTCCTCCACAATATTACAAAGATACGCCCTTTCCCCTGTTACTCGACTGCTCTGACTCAGGAACTCATTCTCTCCCGTCTCGATTACTAGAACCTCCTGCTGTCCGACCTTCCTGCCTCTCACCTGTCTCCCCTACAATCTATCCTAAACGCTGCTGCCAGAATCACTCTACTTTTTCCTAAATCTGTCTCAGCGTCTCCCCTCATGAAATCCCTCTCCTGGCTTCCTATCAAATCCCGCATCTCGCACTCAATTCTCCTCCTCACTTTTAAAGCTTTACACTCTTCTGCTCCTACTTACATCTCAGCCCTAATTTCTTGTTATGCACCATCCCGACTCTTGCATTCTGCTCAAGGATGTCTTCTCTCTACCCCTTTGTATCTAAAGCTCTCTCCCGCCTTAAACCCTTCTCACTGACTACCCCACACCTCTGGAATGCCCTTCCCCTCAATACCCGACTAGTACCCTCTCTATCCACCTTTAAGACCCACCTTAAGACACACCTGCTTAACGAAGCATATGAGTAGCACCGTAGATACTACTAGACACATGATACATCAAGCTTGGCCCCCTGCAGAAGAACTTACCAATATGCCCTCCTACTGTCTCTGTACGTTCCTCCTACATACCAATTAGATTGTAAGCTCCTCGGAGCAGGGACAATACAATCAAGGAAAAACTGCACAACTTTGGCAGTGACTGTACAGTATGTTCACAGGGGCAATAAAACAAACTCCTGACTCCAGAAAAGACAATCAGGCCTCACCCAGTTTCAGGCCCAGTAACACTTCTCTGTGAACATTGGACATTTATATGACTGTGACTATTGCACAAGAAAAAGAAAGTACAGTAGTTGATGACTGGAGCTAAGCACAGCCACAATCACAGTGAGCACATCCCACTGTTTCTCAGCCAACGTCTCAGGCAACTGTGATATTTCACATGATGTCAAGTTGTGTCAATCACCCCAGTGTGCTGGCATTCGGAAAGGCAGCAGCTTATATGCTTACAAACTCCTATGCCCCATGAACCTCCCCCTGGAATGCATATTTCCGAGTGACAAATATTTGTACTCCTGAGTGATGTCATTGTAACCAAACTAAGAAACCCACCCGGTTATCACTTATCTATCTTAACCCCGGCTCCTGCTGAAGGAGCCTGCTACGTGTCCCTGCCCAGCTACAGAAACATTAAGGAATTATCCAGACAGTTGGAGCAAAACATTCTTCATGTAAAGAATCTATATGTATTTATGTATGTGTTTCTTTTTCTTACAACTATTATCTTACCGCACGTAGATATAGCACACACGTCTAATTAACCTCTTCACTGCCAGCAGGCACCACTGGCAGTGCAGAGGTGGAAATGTACACTATTATATAGTAAATAAAAATACCACTTGTGAGCACACACGTGTCTCAGACAGGTCTGCAACGCTGCCTTTCCCCATTAGCCCTTAGCATGCAGTGCTTGCATGGCAGCCAGGGATTCTGGGAAATAACATGCAAATGAGCACATTCCATCTTTTACTTCATGTACATTTTAACACGGAGCCCTAAAAGCTTTTGTCTGCATTATTACACAGCTGTTCTGCACAGCCTGGGTTACAGAAGTGCAGAGACAGTAACCCTGCTCACAGACAGCTTTTTCGACCTTTGTGAGTCTCATCAGTGTGAGGACGCACTATTATATAGGAAGAGACACGGCATCCCACCCTCGTTGCTGTTACTTTTCTGTGGGGCCCTCTTGGCTCTAGAAGTCCCCCCTAACCTCCAGGTTTCCCATTGTTTTTAGACAGGCAGTGTGGAGGGGAGCTTGGGGACTTCACTGGATACATTGAATCCCCAAACTACCCAGGAAACTACCCAGCGAACACTGAATGCACGTGGAACTTAAACCCGCCTCCTAAGCGGCGGATTCTAATTGTGGTGCCAGAAATATTTTTGCCGATAGAAGATGAATGTGGCGATTATCTGGTGATGCGAAAAAGCGGTGAGTTTTTTTTTTGTTTTATCGATGCAAACTGCAAGATTGAAACTGTATGATGGCGAATTTGTCCAAAACATGTTCATTGGCATGTTCAGACCTTAGTGGTTTCGACTTCTTACTTCCTTTGCTGTGATATGTCTAGGGCAGAGGGTGGCCAACTCCAGTCCTCAAGGGCCACCAACAGGTCAAGTTTTCAGGATATCCCTGCTTCGGCACTAGTGGCTGAATCAGTGACATGCTGACTGAGCCACTGCTTGAGCCACTTGTGCTGAAGCAGGGATATCCTGAAAAACCTGCCCTGTTGGTGGCCCTTGAGGACTGGAGTTGGCAACTGCTGCCCTAGTGTATGGAGTTTATGATGGCAACAATAGATGTGGTATAGTATCTAGAGATCACAAGAGAAGTTAAGGTGGTTACATTCTTAAACTAAAATATCCAATCTTGTCTCTTCCAAAGCATCCTCCAATTCTGTGACCACTTACGAGACCTGTCAGACCTACGAGCGCCCCATCGCTTTCACATCAAGATCTAAAAAGCTTTGGGTACAGTTTAGATCTAACGAAGGAAACAGTGCCAAAGGCTTCCAAGTCCCATATGTTACATACGACGGTAAGAATTGTTTAAGCAGCCTCTGTAAAATTTATTTATTTATTTATAAAATGTTTTACCAGGAAGTAATACATTGAGAGTTACCTCTCATTTTCAAGTATGTCCTGGGCACAGAGTTAAGACAAATAATACATGTTTACAAATACAGTTACATAATGAACAGGTTATACATTATATACAAGACATTGCATGCACAGTTAAAGATAATTTGTATTATGGGCGTATGAAATAAAAACCAGACCACATTAAAATGTGTGACAGCCTTAGATTTGAAAGAACTTAGACTGGTGGTGGATGTAAGAGTCTCCGGTAGGTTGTTCCAGTTTTGGGGTGCACGGTAAGAGAAGGAGGAGCGGCTGGATACTTTGTTGAGCCTTGGGACCATGAACAGTCTTTTGGAGTCTGATCTCAGGTGATAGGTGAGAAATTGGAACGAGGGCTAAAAAATATGTTACCTAAATCCAAGCAGCTTAAAATGTAGTCAATATATATTTTGCATAGGGCATCTAGAAGCACAGTGCCTGGTTCTCCATCTTCTCCACAGTTCATTGTCTGCCTCCTGGAAGGGTGTCCACTTTGTGATGCAACGTGTAGTGGATCCCATGAAAGTGCAGAGTGAACAGTGAGGTTACTTAGGTGGTTATGGACATCCATTAACTGGGAACCCACATAGGTTCATATGAGCTATTAAGTACTTACGTGGTAATAACCTATGGGGCTACCAATAACCATAAATGGTGATGTGAAAGCATATAATGCCATTTAACTAGCCCAACATACTAACACTATACTTGTAAGACAAGTTCTGTTTATTTCTTAATTATTGTAGACATTTGGCAAATTCTTTGTATGTCTTACAAATTGTCTTTTTGTTGAACATGCCTACAATAAGTTGTTTACTCATAGCAGCAGTATCAAAAGGGTTAAGCATATAGCACAAGATGATTGATTAATGTGTGGGCAGTATTGACTACTGCAAAATATATGGGGACTTTTCAGTGACACTTGTGGTGTAAAGGTTTTATGTTTAATACCAAGGAAGAAAGGGAAAGTTAGTCCATATATTGGCAAAAGAGCAATGGATTTTGTTGGAAGGGTCAAGGTGACCTCCTGGCGAGATTCCATTCCGGAAAGCAACTGAGAACATCTCTTTGTTTGTTTCTCATGTGAAAAGCAGTGCAGAGGCTCAGCTGCAACATGAAAAATTGGTCCCCTGTCTCATAAAACATTGAAGATTTTGTATTGGGAACGCGATCAAAAGGTTTTTACACCTCTTCAGCTGAATTGCTTTCATAATAGACATCTGGGAGGCAAGGTCAAGGAGAAAGCCAATGAGATGTACGATAACATCATCCAGATCAAGAACTATTGTTGGGAGGGTGTCTACCCTATCACTTATGGTCCATGAAAGCTCTTGTATCGGTTTTGGTATGAAGAAAGATATACCTTCGGATCAAAAAAGTTTTCGCTTCACTATGAAAAACCACCAATGATCAGAGGTAGACGGTTGATGCAATAGCAAACATAGGGAATAAAGAGAGATGAGTCGTATTATCACATAACCTTAAACCACACTGACCTGGCAGTGTCTTTTCAATACTATAGAAGAGAGAGGTTAGGTGCACTCACTGGAGCTATATAATTGCCCCGGGTGCACAGAGATCATCCAACACCGGGGAGACCTATATAGCAGGACACATCCTCCCCTAACAAGAAGGATCCGGCACTCAAGAGGTCTTCAGACAAATCGATCGATGTCTCGGTCAAATATACTTGACAAAGGTCAGTCTATTTGACCGAAACGTCGATCTGTGTGGATTAAACTCTTTTCTTTTGTAGATAGACCTCTGGAGAGCCGGTTCCTTCTTGCTTGTGGAGGATGTGTTTTCCAATACTATATACAGTGGACTGAATACCTTTTAATGGGTGCATGAGGTCTATGCAGGATGCACTATCTTGCATCCATTACAACCTATGGTCCAGATCCATAGAGGTCCGTTATTGACTTTATGAGGCATTAGCCTAAGTTAACACCTCTTTATGTCCTAACGTGCATCTTCAAAGCTCAGTAATGCAGTTTTAAGTGCTGTTTTCAAGCAGAAAGGGCACTGTAATGGTAATGAGATGCAAAAAAGGGGTTCCCCCTAACACTCCCAACCCATAGAGCTCGGCTATGGCTAATGCAGGGATTTAACTTGATGTTCGTTCACTCATACGTTACGTGGTGTTACTGCCATCCAGAACCTGAAATATGGGTTTGGGAGGAGGGGAAAAGAGAGTGAGATGGGCCTCTGTGGACCTGGCCCCATGTTTGTTTTCCAATGAAGGTGGAAAATAATATTAAGCTGGAAAAATTACACAATTTCCATTGCTTTCAATATGCTTTTTTTTTTTTTAACTTTGATAAGTCAGTTGCTGGACTTCTGCATTAGTTTAGCTTCTGAGAAGCGAGCGACGTACTGTATGGCAGTTTGTGCTAACATCTGCGGCATATCTTTCTTGCTTTACTTGCATACTCTTTGCATCAGTCATCGATCAGGTGGGCGTCCATGAAGACAGTCAAGAATACTGGGTTCTAAACTCTAGTCCTCAAGACCCTCCCAACAGGTTACGTTTTCAGGGTATCCCTGCTTCAGTACAGGTGGCTCAGTCTGCGATTGAGGATTCTGTGCTGAAGCAGGCTCTTTGAGCCACCTGTGCTGAAGCACGGATATCCTTCAAATCTGACCTGTTGCGGGGGGTCTTGCGGACTGGAGTTGAGAAACCCCTGGGTTAATGCATTTTCTACACCTGTTTCTTGCAGAAGACTACCAAGAGTTAATAGAGGATATCGTCCGTGATGGAAGATTGTATGCATCGGAAAATCACCAGGAAATTTTAAAGGTATTTATAATCCATGTTGTGCCGTCACTGCATATTTACACCTTGTTTCTCATCTTGTCTTGTATCTGACAGCTTATTGGGTGTAGTCCTATTTCTGTATTACCTTAGTGATTGATGCCCTCTGTCTGGTCAGCTCATACGCTATCTGCAAAAAAAACCCCCAAAAAACGAGTAATCTAGAAAAAATATTGAGAATCCGGAAATTTAGGTGTGTAAACAGGGCTCGAAAGATGTAAGCTACCTGCACTGCTGGAGGCCAGTTATTCGGTGCGGGGCCAGTGTGATAGAGTCTGCGTTCTGCCAGAAAACCGCGTCCAAGCTGCCGATCACTGCTCTACTTCCTAAAGTCGTGTCCCGCCATGAGTCCATGCACAGCGTGATGCAAGACATTGCGGGCAACTGTCTTAAGTATCACTGGTCGTCCCCAATTTCCCACCCATTCAGAGACCCATAAGGAATACCATTTGTAATTAATTTCCAGAGAAACAAAAGATGGCAAATATTTGTTTTTAGCATGGTTACATTCATTCAAAAGCAAATTAAATTGCGGAACTGAAGTGTTGCTGTTTTGCCTGGCGACTATGGGATTGTAGCTTTAAATATCTAATTTCTTCTAGGTTTGATATTAAAGATTGCATTTACAGCTATAGTGTCATCAGAATAACAGCGTGTGTCAGTCTCTACTTTTGATTTTTTTTAATGTGAAGTAAAATCTTTAATACTACCCTAAAATCCCATCACACTATGGTTAGCCCGAGGCCCATCTGTAACAGGTGACCGTGCATCTTTTTCAGGATAAGAAGCTTATAAAGGCGCTGTTTGATGTCCTGGCACATCCACAGAACTACTTCAAATACACAGCCCAAGAGTCCAGAGAGATGTTCCCCAAATCGTTCATCCGACTTTTGCGTGCCAAGGTGTCCAGATTTTTAAGGCCTTACAAATAACGACTCCATGTTCCTGGATGAGAACTTTTGAACAGAGGACTTTTGAACGAGGACCATTACAATTCCTTGTGCTCCTTTCTTTTGCACATCAAAGCCAGATCGGTCAGATCTTCGGAGAAAGAGTTTCACTATTATATGTATTGTAAATATATCAGAAACAGACGTTTATTTTTTCACGTTGAGTTGCTCCATGTTGTGCCGACGGTTCATGGTCGGGTGCGTCGGCACTGGATATAAATACATTGAGGCCCATATTTAATCGGCCGTGTTCTGGCACTGGAAGGTGTCTTGTGGCAGAAAGCCGCTATGTAAATATGGGCCTTCATCTTCTGTTAATCCCATTACCGTCAGGGCCACCTCTAGAAACAAAGGCTACTATTCAATATACTGTGAAGCCAGCTTCCCCTTGCCCCCAAAGATTTAAGCTCCATTGACTGAGAAAGGGGCATTCGGCATCACAGCATATTCAACAGAGGCCAAAGAGGTTGAAGACTTCCTCCTCACAACCCAGATCCACAAAATGGTGCAAAGCTTCAGCACGGCTCCACTCCTATTCACATCAATGGGGGTAAAGGTGTGTTAAACCTTTGGTCCAGTGGATAAGAAGTTCCTTTATTAATGTAGAAGCCATAAAAATGTATTGAAGCAGCAGTCCACCCTAATTTTGTTTGTATTTATTCACATAAAAGAGGATAGTGCAAAGACGGTCTAGGGCGCTTGGCCAGCGACCAAACCGCCGCAGGCGTTCTGCCGCCACGCATGTCGCCGCTGGGATAACTCGCCACTGGAACACCTCGCTGCTGGACATTTGGCTGCCGCAGGTCCGATGACCTTCGCCCTCTGCTGCTCCACCTTTAAATGTCCCCGCTCCGGTGTCACACACGGCCATTTAAAGATGGAGCGGCGGGCGCGCAGGGCATGGGAACAGCGAGCGCACGGAACAAAGTGGAGTAGGCGGGCGCGCCAGCGTTGAGTTGTCCCGGCAGCGACATGCACTGCACATTGCACTGGCTCCGAACGCAGAATAGCGCATTATAACTCAGAATATCACCAGTTTTCCATAAGATTCAGCGGCAGTGGTAACGCAGAATGTCCGACCATATCGCGGCAGCGGGTACAATAACCCTCTACACGGAGAAGATGATACGTCCAATGATAATGCAAACCCTGCAGTTTCTCCCGACTTAACACATACAGTCCCCAGAACACAGAGGCGCACAGGGAGGGTAACAGATGGAGAAACGGATTGATACATTAACACTGCGATGCACAAGGTTACGATGTATCACTTGGTCTCAAAATCACCAGAAAGGTTGTATAGAAAAGTCCTCATTCCGGTTTTAGAAAATTGTGACAAAGCCGCTCTACTGTATAGAGTAGCGCAAAGACAAACAGCATACAATAGCGTCGCCCCAGCGCTTGCTCCCCCCTTTTCTGTGACGTCACGTGAGCCCGCAACGTCATTTGACGAGCGTTACCATGGCGCCGCGTACGTCACATGACCCCGCCGCGTTGCCAATGCATCCAGAAGGCTACTGAATCCTGGTAAGTCGAGGTTGCAGAGGCCTTGTGCGGACCCCCGGCCTTTAACTTAAATGCCTTGGGGAAGAGCGCAGGGCCTCTGCAACCGCCTGTGCCTCTCCCCTCCCCCCAGCAAAATCCTATGCCCCCTAGTTTGCGCACCCCTGCTTTATACTGTATGCGTTGAGTGGACTCCTGCCCTATGTGTAGAGATAAGCGAATCTGCCCAAATCCGTTTCTCACCTTTTAATCCGCGCGGATTCATCAAAAAAACGCCATTTGGATACAACCCGTGGACGGATTCAGCAATCCCTTTGGCGGCTTCTTAAAAATCCGTCAATGGATTGCGGAATCCGCGGATTGGATTATACATATCCGCCCACGGGTTGCGGAAACCGCGGATTGGATTATACATATCCGCCCACGGGTTGCGAATCCGCGGATTGGATTATACGTATCCGCCCACGGGTTGCGGAATCCGCGGATTGGATTATAGTTATCCGCCCACGGGTTGCGGAATCCGCGGATTGGATTATACATGTCCGCCCACGGGTTGCGGAATCCGCGGATTGGATTATACATATCCGCCCACGGGTTGCGGAATCCGCGGATTGGATTATACATATCCGCCCACGGGTTGCGGAATCCGCGGATTGGATTATACTTATCCGCCCACGGGTTGCGGAATCCGCGGATTGGATTATACATGTCCGCCCACGGGTTGCGGAATCCGCGGATTGGATTATACATATCCGCCCACGGGTTGCGAATCCGCGGATTGGATTATACGTATCCGCCCACGGGTTGCGGAATCCGCGGAGTGTATTGACAATAATAATTTAAAAATTTGCAAAATGCGGAGCGCCCTTTTGAGATTGATCCGCGGAAATCCGCGAACCAAAGTAACCGGCTCATCCGCTGCGGAATCAAATCCCCCCCCCCAAACATTCGCTCATCTCTACTTCTGTGTTTCCGACTCTGAACCCTCTCGGGTGCTGTTTTTCTTTACTTTGCTAGGGCGGACTGATGCTTTAAGTAAGTAACGAATGGATTATCAGGGAGAACAAAGAAATATTTGCATAGCTGTAAATGGTGTAAAAAGTTTTCTACGCACTCTAAATATAAAATCTACACTCTTGGCAAGAGTAGAAACAAGAGTATTAAAAAAAAAACAGGTTTTAGCTTTAGTTTTCTTAGTACTTAAAATTATATTGAGGTATTAAGAGAATATTTTTTTGTTTCTGTATTATTAAAAGCGCTTATTCATTTTGACATTTTTTGTATGTATTCCTGTACTTCGATCCATGTTTTTCTCTCATATAATCCCACATATTGTCACTCAGAAAAACGCAATACACAACAACTTATCCTTTACGGGACATATTGCAAAGCTTCTCTGAATTGCTCTTCATGATAATGCTTTGAAGCCCGTTTCGTGGTATATTTCAGGGAACCTGAAAGGCTCCCTGCTTTTATTGAATACGGTCAGTATTGTAATTGCCTGCATCTTGTGTTCGGACAGAACGAAATGTTATCACTTTATTCCTGATACCTAAAAGATTACCGTTTTCATACCCAACATGCTTTTGCCAAGACAACAAACAAAGTAACAATATTATTTCTGCATTTCTTTTACTAAATGTTACCCATGTGATCTTTGGAGATACCAGTAAATGTTGGAACGTGGATTTAAATGGAATTTTGTACAAAAACTAAATAAAATCAGATTAAATTATACCAAGACCTCTTCTTTCGGCACAGAAATATCGATTCTGTTTTAGTGTTTATTATTTATAAAATGTTTTACCAGGAAGTAATACATTGAGAGTTACCTCTCGTTTTCAAGTATGTCCTGGGCATAGGAGTTAAAATGACAAATAATACATGGTTACAAATACAGTACATAAGTGTACAGGGTATACATTATATACAAGAAATTGCATGCATACTTAAAGATAATATATATTATAGGCTTATGTAACACTTACAGACCAGATTAAAATGTGACAGCTTTGGTTTTGAAAGAACTTAAACTGGGGGTGGATGTGAGAGTCTCAGGTAGGTTGTTCCAGTTTTGGGGTGCACGGTAAGAGAAGGAGGAGCGTCCGGATATTTAATAATTATAATATAATTATTATAACGACACATCATTTGTTATTTAATAACTATTCCTCAAACTCTGTAGGACATATTACCAGTCTCCCCAATATGCAATCACTGTCCCTGTCCATTAAGCCAGCGTGGACAGGGTTAACATCATGAGGAAAAGAGACACAACTTCAAAAGACCTGGAGTTTGTCAGACCCCGCATGTCTGCTGTGAAGGGGTCTGTTTGCTGTGTAGCTGCATTCACTCTTCCTCAAACTCTCATGGACATAACTCCAGAGTTACGCCAAAAACGACAGCCAAA
>NC_134494.1:25082238-25182238 GCF_040206685.1 Ascaphus truei | reverse complement strand
GAGGGATGGTGGGGAGGCTAATCTCGGCGCCCCTCTAGGCAAGCCGCGGCGCACAGACTGGGAACCACTGGATTAGACACATGATTTCATATGGTGTGCCGCTGTTTCTGCTTTTTGCTTTGTAAAATACTGCAGCCCACATATAGTACATTACTACAAAACAATGACAATATTTTATGTTCAGGGCAAATGTGTTATGAGTGTAACGGGTATTCTGTATGGCCTGACCCCCCCAATCTCATATTGGCCCCTGTGGTCTAACCAGTCCCCATTACATGGTCGTGTCTGGTGGTGCACCTGTTGGCAACAGGACTCCTGAGTCTCCCGCATGATGGTGTTTGGGGATTGTCAATCCAGACAGGCAGCTGAGGTAGTGTGTGCGAGTCCTACCTATATCCAGTGCAGCGCCTCCACCTCATCAGGATCCCAGCGTCCGCATAGGGATGGTTCTGATGAGGAACTCCTCTGTGGTGCCTTCCTCTGCAGAGTAATTCCAGACTCATACATGAGGGTATCTTTTATCAAGGACATCTTTATTGGCATGGTGGTATGGGCCAGCTGCCCCTCGAAGCTAGCAGCTTAGCCGCTCATCCCTCTGCTGCACTCCATTAGGAAGGTTCCTTCTCCTCTCAAAGAGATTCACCAGCTTCTCTGTCTCTGTTCAGAGCTGCACAGACTCACAGCTCTTGCATCAGCCTCCACATGACTTTCCTGAACAGAGTCAAAACACCAACTGACAGGAAACTGAACTAACTTTAGGAAGTGCTGTGCAATATATCAGCTTCCAGAAAGACCCACCTCTTCCCTGTGTCACTAACAGGGGACACAGACAGGCTGTCACTTCCTTAGCATGAGAAAGAGATATGTACACCAATTTTGCACATGGCTACATGAGTAAAGAAGAATTGCCAAGAGTATCCGAAATGTATTGCAGAAAGAAATAATCAAAGCCAGGTATTAGAAAGGTGACACAGGTTTGTTGTCTTTTTTTGTCTGTAACACACTTTACAGTGGAGATGTTTGCAAAGTGTATCAACATATTGGAAGGAGATGCCATCCTTGCAAGGGTTCCTGGCTCTGTTCCCAGACTTGGCTTACAACAGCAGGATTACATTTTAAGGAAATCCTTTTTCATACAGTATAAGAGTTTCAAGAAAAATTGACTTACATTCTGTAAGGAATTGGGGAGCGCGTCCACTGCGGCGCACTCCCTCCTTACCTGACGTCTCGCGTAACCCCGCTGTCCTTACAGCGAGCACGCTCCCCCGCAGGAGCTTTCTAGACGTTGCGGAGTCTGTTTCCGCCCCCTGCTTGCGACGCGCATCAGCGTCACGCAACACGCACACGTGACGCCTGTGCACCGCTCCCAAGCTGCGTGTCAACTTTCTTAATCATACCCACCTGTCTCCTGTGTCGCTTCTCCTATCCGTGCCTCCGTGGAGGCCACTCCTCCACTCCGCCCCCCTCTCTCATTGGTCAAGTTCTCCCATATATGCTCAGCTGCGCCACTTGCACTTTGGCTGAGCATAGTTCCAGTTAGCGCTGTTCTCCCACTTCCTGGTTCCTTGTCCTGCCTTGTCTCCTAGCTCCTTGTTTCAGATTGACCTCCTGTGTACCGACCCGACTATTACTTTGGACTCCGCACTTCTGGCTTACCGACCCGGCTTACCTCTGACCTTCCGCATCTCTCCAGTCCTGACCACTTCTAACAGACCTCTATGCTCCTACTGGCTCCGACCCCTGACCACGGCTAAACAGACACTGACCATTCTACCGGCTCCTACCTCAGACCTCGGCAAGTACCTAACCATTCTAGTCTCTCCAATCCTGACCCGGCTGCCTGACCATCCGCACTCCAGACGTGCCCCCGTGACTGTGGGTGGCGTTTATACCCATTCCCACCTCAGTAATGGGGTCCCGCCTTGTTTGTGGTGAGCACAGCATTACACATTAGAAGAGGTGACCTGTGTCCGAGAGGTCATCTAGGCCAGAAATCCATATCCATTTAATCATACTAGTGTAGCAGGGTTCTTCCCTTACCTCCGTAGGGAGCGGGTTGCGTGGCTCGGAAGGATCATGGGAAGTTGTGGCGGCCATCTTGTGGTTGGCGCCGCATGTGTATGATAAACTGTGTAGCACGGCGGCGGTCATGTTGTGGTTGGCACAGTCGGAAGGAAAGGTTCTAAGAGGAGAATCTTCTCGGCAGGACAGAGGTTCGTTAGTGGCAGTTGAACTGGAGCTGTGGAAGGAGGAGGCAGTGTCCAGGGAGCTAGTCACGCTTCCTGGACTGGGCTAGAAGCTTACCCCAAGGCCCCAGGCTGTCTCTCACTAGCTGAGTATTGTAGGGACCCCCACAGCATAGGGTTTACCCCTATAGTGAAATATTCCAGCGAAGGAGGACAGCAGACTATGAGTGAGTTACTCCTGCTGGAGGCGGCAGCACTGTTTGGCGGGCCGGACGTGAGGCGTGAAGGGCTTGCTGACGGAGACCCTGCGGCGTGGGACCCGACCCCCATAGGTATACCGGTTCCTGTGAGGAGCCATCCCACCTACGCTGGGATCCTCACGGGTGGCGGTGCTGAACCCATTCACCCCAGGCTCCCCAGGAGCAGAGGCTTAGGCCCCCTGTACGCCCGAGGCTGAGCTCAGACAGCAGGCGATGCGGCGTGTACGCGCTAACGTGCACGCGCACGTCCGTCACAAATTTGGGTTGTGCGGTGGGAGTTTTCAAACTGAAAACTCCACCGTCGGCAAAGTGCAGCGTTGTCGCTGCGATATTTTGCCGATACAACCCAAATTGCAATTTGGGGCTACAGTCGCGTGACGAGAGCTGGTTCAGCCAATAGAGGCGAACCAGCTCTGTGACGCGATCGTTGCACCCCCCCCCCCTCGCCCCCCAAACGCCGCGATCTGCCTCCTGCAGTTTAAGCAGAAATCGCTGTGCTGCAGGAGTGAGCGGCGGGGGCGCGAACGCTAACAAGCTGCCATAGCAGCCTGTCTGAGCGAGCCCTAACAGGTAGCACCATATCGCATAATGCCTGCAGTTTCCCTTAGGGGTAGGGAAGGGGTCACACTTGGATGCTGGCTACATGCAGAGAAATCAGTCCTATTAGATTGACATTATTATTATGTAAGCTCTAAATATACCTCCACACAACAAAAAGCTCTATAACTTTGCTCCTGTGATTAGCATTGATTCTTCATCCATGTACTTTGTCACCACCTTGTGGTCACATGGAAGAGTAGCACGCTGCTACAGTATATGAACCATATAATTAATGTACGTGTGCTGTGAAGACACCTTCCCAGGATATGGAGGGGAGGGGAGGGGGGGGGGGGGGGGACGCCTGAGGTACTGCTACTTCTAGATATAAATAATATGGGTATTTGTTTAACACAAGTGTTGAACTTTACTTGATAGTTACTAAATATCCACTATATATGTTTTATTATTGCTTATTTTTATATAGCGCTGAATATACTCTTAAATAGATTTAAGAAAAGCCAAATTAATTTCTATGGCAAAAAAATGTATTTTTTCCCTTTGATACATATAATGCAGATGTTTTGCTTAATAATTGCACCATTTTTGCCTTGGTACATAAGACCTTTTTGTCGTGTGTTTGTTCACCGATGATTATTAGTGGTCTGAGTATAGAGATAAACACGGCCCCTTTGACTCACATTATTTATTGGACATTTTCCGCTTGCTGCTGACTCATACGGAAGAAACCCTTTTTCGTTTCAAGGGATTGTATTATTATTATTATTATTTTTGTAATAGAATTGCCATTTCCATCCACAGATAAAGTAGCAAAATGGGGTAATAACCAACACTTGCAGCGCACGCGCACACAATCAGCTGCTCCAGTTCTGTGCCTTTGTGCTATCTGAGTAGGGTGTTGATTAGTGTGAAGATGCTGTACGTGCGATCAGACTGCACCACCAGCCAGGCTCGCTCTTATGTTCTGTAACCACGTCAGTGACTGCAATGAGAAGCAATGTGTCACTGGCTGCAAAGTGGTTAAATCAGCAACAATAACACCGACTTTAAATCGGGGAACATGGTTCAAAGCCCGGTGTCAGCTCCTTGCTACCTTGGGCAAGTCACTTTATCTCCCTGTGTCGTAGGCACCGAAATTAGATTGATAGCTCTGGTCTCGTTGTGCCTGCACAGTTCTATGTACAACACTATACAAGAGGAACATAAAATGACCATATTTGCCGTAGCTCCAACCATCTCCCTGTTATACGGGTTACTTACCATTATAGTTTTGTCATCCTTTGAGTTCCACCATATTGGCAACATTGTCAAGAGGGCGTGTCAAGGTCAGGGATCACTTGCCAAACCCCTTTGCTTCCTGATGCCAACAATGCATGGCAAACGCAGCTTTCTATCTTTCTTTTCCCCCCTCATGACTTGTCCCCGTGTTCCCCAGAGCTGAACTAACAGCTGGAAACCCCCCGGTCCTCCAGATATTAACATTGTACCCGACCACAAGCTGGAACGTCATATCCTGAAGAACTTGCGTCTGTCTATGGACCTCCAGATTGAGGTTGACCCTGGTGGCCAAGTAGTAAGGTTAAAATCGTAATATGTCAGCTACTGAAGGATCGTTGGCGGTGTAGGTAGCGCAGTTCATCTCCAGGGGTCCTCTTGATGCAGATAACATTAAAAAAAAACAAGTTTCATATTATGCAGCTTTGATCATACACTCCTGTATTTATTAAGCTGTGCTATTCCAGAAGACACCATCGATGCTCGAACACACTTTATAACCTATTCAAGGGAATGGGCCTTGTAGGGCCATATTTATTTACTAAGCCATGCTGGGTGGAGCCCGTAGCTGTTTCTGGTAATATGGCTCATAGTAAGTATTTAAGCAATGATTAATCATATAAGGGAATAAATAAATACAAAATACAGTACCACCTTTAAGAGCTGCCGTTCATCCAACGGGATGTTATAAACGTGTAAAACATTCACACACAATTGTGAAGTTTGTCAGTTTCAGACATTCATCACTGGAAGAAGAAAAAAAAGAGCTGTGATATTAACAATACTCAATTAGCCAGCAACAAATACCTCCACAATGATTACATGTCACTATTCCTTTGCACATCTTTTGGTCGCATCTACAGTTTTGGTCGTTTTTTTGCTGTTGAGTTTTGCAGTTTTGCAGCTAATTCTGGAGAAATAGAACAATGTGGAGAAAATGCCCTGAAAGCTTTCACGGTTTATAAAAACGTCCTATTCCATAAACTGCAACAAATAAATATAAAAAGCTCAAACTGCGGCTCCTTTGTAAATTGTGTTTTATATTTATTGTAATGCTCGCATATCTACACTCTTGGGCCTCGTCCAGGGTGGTGCTGAGCGTGCTCACCCTGGACACGTTGCAACAATGCACGTGGCCTGCGTGAGCGGGCGGGCGCACCTGCTCGGCGCTCAGCCGCTTGACGAGCAAGCAAAATTGATTTTGCTGCTCGCAAGCGCGTCACTTGAGCGGTTCACCCAATGAGGGCGAACCAGCTCTGTGACGTCGGGGCCGCGCCGGCCGGGAAAAGCACGGCCGAGCAGGGCGCAGCGCCGGAGCGCCAGCACGCCCGCTCCCTCCCTGGACGAGGCCTTACACTCAGGTTGACTAACCCTTCCTTCCATAAGCCTCTTCTATTAACTTTCGGCTGTAAATCTTTATAAATTACTTCCTAAAAAATGAAATATTACTTTTTGGTTTGGGGACAAAAGGTCACATTTAGCTCTTTGGGTGTCCTTAGTCTTTCAACAATATTAGGTTGACTTCCACTCTCCTAAGAACAGATCTACAAAGCTCTATTAAACTCAGTACTCAAAAACGTGACTTTACCTAAAGCAGGAACGGATATTATTTTCTCTGCGGGATAAACGTCCTGTTATTGTAGCACAACACTGCATTAGCTTCCAATACCGTGATGTAAAGTACAACACTTTGGCCAAAATATTAACCTAAAAGACCATTTTATTTAATAGATATCTATGCATATATATTTAGGCACTGTACCGTGTATAAGTTTCACTGGATGTGCACTGAGCTCTGTCTGTGTTTCATGTTTTGTCTCTGGTTTTAAACATCTTCCCCAGACCCTGGAAAAGGGTGGTGCTGATAGACGTGAGGAGGAGTTCCACTGAAAAGTTCCTAGGTCTGGCTGAGAGTAATATCCAGTTTAGGTAATGTAATATCTAGTCCCTGCGTTAACCTTAACCAACTTGCAATGTGTCATTATCACTAACGGACATTATTGTTAACGCAATGCTCTTTCCGGGAAAAACCCATGACTTAATGTTACGTAATTGCCCTTTGAAGATACGCGGTTACGATTAAGCCACTTAACAGAGCTTTGTGAATCTGGGCCCTAAAAGGGTGGAGTTTTCTTCATTTAATGTATGTTAGATGCTAGGTTCGGCATTAATTCCTCCGTCATTTAGTTTACTTCTGTCTCTGCCACTCTGCTTTTTTTTTTCTCCTACCTTAGCTGGGATACATTTTCCTTCAATAAATCCCCATCTCTTTAAAAGAACATTGACTGCAGTGTGAACATTCTTAATTAGGTAATAGATTTAGCTGCTGTTACACCATAAAACATGAATATAAAAGGAAGTTTATACGGCTCTGCTATTCTGCCTATGTTGAATGTACCCTACATACCAATTCTTTGTAAGGAAGAATGGCTAAATAAACCCACTGTTTATTCCCAGGCTGACTGCCAAATATGTTCTCGGTCTTCCTATTCTTCTGGAAGTTGTAACCCTCTCATTTAAAATATTGGGCTGTAGAGATTCAGTACGATAGAAAGGAACCTGCCATTTTATTTGCTTTCTTTTAATTATCTGTGACCACTTACTACCAGCATTGTCACAATTACCGTTCTTCACACCTGGAGTATTTGGACAGAAGCCTAATCCCCCCCCAGATGAAGACTTCCTACAGAGGCACTATTATCTTGACTGTCTTCTTCCAGCCCCCTGGTCAACATGCCCAGCTCATAGACCATGAGTCAGATGTATCCACCAAAGGCAACGAATCCAGCCTCGGAAGTGCCAGTGATTCAGAGGGCAGGAGAAGAGCAATGTACAATACACAGATGGAAGGCAAGTAAGGACTGGAGCCAAGTCAAGAAAGTGGGATAGAATCCAAGAATAGAGATCGTTGACAATAATGCATTTTACACACTGCAGCCCATATGATAGGGAGAAAATGAGAGCATAGTGAACTGTTGTTCTTACAGCCGGGCTCCCACCTTAACTAACCTCCCTTTTTTACAAGATTGGAAACAGTGGGTCCTTCCTTTGTTTTTAAATAGCTGTCAAATAGGAAACCCACAACCGACGATGTTGAAGCTTCCTGCTGGTCCAAGATGTGGCTGCCATTTTTTTTTTCTCCTGGAGGGAGATTAAACCTAATAACTTCATCTCGGGAAACAGGAGGTCCCGGCACTAAAAGTAGTGTAGTTCAGTTCCCGGGGACCCTCTGGTTCTCATCCTGCAAAATAATGGGGGTTGAAAAAAAGAAAACGAGGAGAGGGGATTTCTGCTTCGACTCCTTCACCGTGTGTTGTAGACCCCTCACGCAGTGAAGGTATAAAAGCGCCTTTGGTTTCCAAACTTCCCATGACAGCTATCTTTAGAAATGTATATCAAATATGACCAGTGGCTATGATGAGATGATTTCACATACAGACAGGCTCCTCGTTCATTAAAGAAAGAAAAAAAAGGCCTTCAAAAAAATGTGGTGCATATTCCATGCAAGGAAACCATGAGTGGGACATGATGGCGAACTCATAATGTACAGTAGTTTGCTGAATGCTCCTAGCAAAGGGAATTCATGAACACCTGCTCCTCCAAAAGACCGCATACAAGGCAAGTAGGAACTGAAGCTATTTCTTAGGCCGAAGCCTGTGCGAAGTGAAACAGGCCCAAACCCTCCTTTTTCTAACCTATAAAAACATCAACACGTGCTTATTTGCTACCCACTGTCATTTCAGTTCTTGAATCCACCTCCCTCCTTCTCTGCCACTTTCCTTTTCAGCGCTCAGTCTTTTATGTCCCTACATCAAGGGGTGGGCAACTCCAGTCCTCAAGGGCCACCAGCAGGTCAGGTTTTTAGGATATCCCTGTGACGGTGCTCGTCTCTGATCAGGAAGCGGACCCGCAGGGCTGAGGTATGGATGCAAATAAACCGACCAGGGCCCCGGGACAGAGTCCTGTTAGAGTATCCGTAGTAGGTAAGAAGGCAGGAGGTCAGGGCTGGCGGCAGTGGTGCAAAGTCCAGGCAACAAGCAAAGTGTCAGGGCAGGCAGCGAGGTCGGGATCACGGTCCGGGGTCAACAACAGGGATTCCAAATGAAAAGGCTAGGCACAGCAACAGTCTAGCCTCAGGAACGGGAAGGCTCAGCAACTAGAACCCAAGGTGGCCAGGAACAGGGAAGGCTCAGCAACTGGAACCCAAGGTGGCCAGGAACACAGGGAAACAACATATACAATCCTGAGGCAGGGGCTGGAAGTCACTGACTGCTATTTAAGCCCTTGAACAGGTGCAGCCAATATAGCAGGCTGCCAGTAATCAAAATGTCCACAGCAGCCAGGTAAGGCCGGGTTCCAGCCAAAGCCTGGACTGGAACACTTACAATCCCTGCTTCAGCACAGGTGACGCAGTCGTCGACTGAGCTACCTTCGCTGAAGCAAGGATAGCCTTAAAACCTGACCTTTTAATGGCCCAGGAGGACGGAAGTTGCCCACCCCCTGCCCTACTCCCACCACGGGAAACGCATAACCAAAACAGTTTTAGCAAATTCCATCAACCTGGATAAAGTCCTTATAATCCCCCTGCCGTCGATGTACTCTCTCATTGTAACCCTTTCCTTTTGCAATGCGTTGCTGGCCTACTGGTATCTAAGGGGTTAAGCATCAGGGTCACTAGCACAATTAAAGAGACAGCTGAGATTCCGCGGCTCACTCCCTACGCCCGGAAGCTCACTGTTAATCTTTGACACGTTTTGTGTATGTGCATCGAGTCGTTAATAATAAAGGTCTTCTAAACACACATCATCTCTTCCTCAAGTGTACTATTGCAGCCGCCCAGGGAAGGTCGCCAACATCTGCCTTTTATATACACTGTTCTTCCTCGTGTTGGGAAGTCAATTGTGTTGAATGTAAGAGGCAGACAGATGAATAACATGTTCTTATTGTACACTAATGGTACGTTTCATAGCCAGTGAGCAGAAGAGAGGGGGGAAAGAAACGCCCCCAACCCACATCTCCAAAACAGGGGCAATTATAAGCTCTGTTACTGTACAGATGCTAATGTTGAGTCTAGTGTACAAAGGCAGCTCCAAAATTGAGGTTGTTTGTTTATTAGCTCATAGTCTTTGAGTCTGATTCCTTAGTGTAAAAAGCAGATGGATTTTCTTTTTCCATAGGCTGCACCAGCTCTGTTTTCAGCATCCACATTGAGGTGTATTACCACCTCCTCCTGGCACAGCACTGGCTATTCTGCCTGCTACTCTGGATGCGTCAGCTGATTGCATTAGCTATAAAACCCCAGACAAAAGGCTTTGCTGCTGCTCATTTCTCTATACGCTGGTGAATCTGCACACCGTGAGGGGACCCCACTGAGATGTTTTATTCTGGGATCCTGACGGAGAGCAGCAGGAAAGAGGCAGATCTGAGGGAAGCTGCCTCCCTTCGGCAGCAGAGAAGGATGAAGCAAGCAGTCCAGTTTATCCATAAGGATTCTGCGGATCTCTTGCCTCTCGATGGGATGAAGAAATTGGGGACATCCAAAGACACTGTAAGATAAATCCACATTGGCATGCCTTTTGGGGATGAGAAGGGTGGGGGTTGAAGTGCTAGCCTTGCCCCGTGGCAGATCTGCAAAGTCTCACTCTTTGGAGTGCACAGAAGGGTGGGGTAGCCGAGTTGGTCCTTTCTTCCTTGTAGTAACAAAAGGAGGGAAGTTACCCAATGAAGGACCCTGAGAGGTTGAAAAGTTTGTAACATATCAACTACTTGTTGGTCCACTAAAATGTATCATGCCACCTACTCTCTCTCCCTCCTTTGTTACTCTTTGGAGTGAGTGTTACTCATTGGAAGACCATTTTACTCACCTCTAACATGAGTGAGCTCTAACCTTCAATGGAGCCTGAATCCATGGAGACTCCTTCTATTAAAATACCCATTTTTTAAAAGTCCATACCCTTAAAATCTGACTCACTTGTCCCCTTGGCCTCTCAAAGCTAGTCCTTAGCAGAAACACACGAAAGGCACATTCCATTAAAGCAGCAAACACATCACTTGCATGACCCACTTGGTATCCCAAAGAAGGACTCCCTTGGTCTTAACCCTAGCATTCTGTAACCAATCACGTCTAATGCATGAGCACCTTTGGGGAATAAAAATGGCGGTGGTGAATACTCTTGAAATACATTCGAGGAATGTTGCTAGGGTGCATAATGTTCTCCTTTGCCATCACGGCCAATGCTCATTTTGGGTTTCGGCGGTCAATCTTTCCTGTACCACGGAGCTGCTGGTACGTAGAGCATGGTTGCCCACCCTCTATAGGCAAGTTAACCCATTTGCTGTCAGATGGGACCAGCAACACAATGCATGGCTTTCCCCCCCCTCTGCAGCGAAATAGTTAATAAAGTTTATTGTGTAGAAAGAAAAACACCTTGCTTGTTCCTGTACTACTGAAGATATACTATTTGAGATGACAAAACACCATATTCATCTGTGTGAATACCGAAGATAATCCATCCTTATAAATGTCTCAAATTAACCTCAGATAAGTTACTACTTATTGTTGTACATGAGATTTATTTTCTTCCTCTGCCATAAATCTTTTATATTGTACCTCCCGTTCAAATGGTAGCAGCTGAATGTATTACAGTATTTTCTTTAAGATTACGCCACATAAACAAAAGCGAATAAAATGAAAGGTTTGATGAAAAATGTTAAAAATTACTGTATTAGAAATATTTTTATGCCGTAGTTTTTTTGTAATTTTTTTTTTTAGAAGTAACACTAAGGTATTTGATATTAGACTTTGGCTGAAATAAAACACAACCAGCTGTTTTCAGCAATGTGACCATTTCACGGGCCGTTCTATTACGTTGCTGATCATGCCGCAGTTATCAGAAATTTCTGGATTTTAACTGCGTGTATATATGTATGTATGTATGTATATATAGAAAGAAAGAGAAAAAAAGTAACCCGTATGGGAGCACTCAGGTATGCAAAAAATTAATTAATTTATTTATTTGACACAATGCAAAAAAGATTTGAATAAACAGTACAAGATTAAAAACACTAAAAAAGAGGCATGGACCCCTGTCACGGTTGTTACCTTAAAGCACTAATAAGCAACACTAGGGAACGACATACATTGTCAACCCTATACATAAGTAGAATAGTGACTCAAAAAACACTAGGGTAAATCAAAGTAAATCACAATGGGTTATTGGGTTCAAAAGGCACCTATATAGAGCTAAGAATGATTCGCACTACACACCAAACGGTGGACTGATCAAAGAATAAATGACAGTCACCAGGCATCACACATCTGCATGAGTATACAATAATTTGATCAGTACCTTCAGCATGAATCCTGTGTAGGAAAGGTGGTGAATTGGAATATAATCCCTAGGTGTGTGGAGTGGGAGTTGGTAATTTAGCATGTATAGGAAAATACCTGATGGACGCCTATTACATAACCCTGTGTTAGTGGTCAGTGCCCCTAATGAAAAAATGATGAAAGTCACAGTCCAGGAAAATGGTTAGCATAGGTGCTGGGTAACATAATTACGTGAGCCAGTGGGTCAGGGGTCCTGCCTAGCACCCCCACTCCGACGCGTTTCGTCCAGAGACTTAGACTTGGAGTCTTTGGGCAATTTCCTGCTTTCCCACAAGAAAATACATTACAGTGGCAGGGCTGGATTAACCCTTCAGTACCATTTCCTAAAAACACTCACTTTATGCTCAACCTGTATTATACCTTTTCCTATTTCCTTTTTCGGGAAAAGACATCCCTCACATCCCCCGTAACGTCCCAAGTACTCTCCAGCGTTTTGGGCTAGATTCTAATTGATGCACCCCTATAAGGACTATGTTTTTATGTTCCGTTATTCTTATTAACGATAATTAACATGAATAATAAGTCGTTGTTAAAATGATCGTAAATATTATTTATATGAAATAATACTGTTTTTACTTTCCTCTGTTATTATTTTGACACGTGCATACACGGAAAGAGAAAAGGAGTTAACGTTACTGAAAATAGATTAAATGATTAAACCAATAAATTACAAGTTTTAAATGCTATATGTAGATTTAACTAGAAGTCACGGGTAGAGGTGAAATGATATCTTTGGAATGTATTGCACACTCACCAGCGGTGAATAAATTAATTTAGCAGCTTAGTGCTAAGGAAAGCGGATAAAAAAAGCTAATGCTAAAGGTATTGAAGTTAGTCCACTAATACAACATTCCTCAAGTCAGAACTATCTAATATTATGAACCCCAAATTAGTAGAGAGGACATGGACACAACAACACCATATTCTCAAAATATACCTTAACGAGTGTTTCCCTTAATAAGTACTGGGAACACTCATATTACATGAGAATTCACGATAATGTTACATGTAATAGATTACATGTATGTGATTGATGCCTTAACAAAAATATCTCGGGAAACATGTCCTTTGTTTTATAAAGGGGTCTCTCTAAATCAGGGAGTATTTATAATCGGATTTAGGCATGTACAGTACCTTTCTGACAAGACCAATTAAAAAAAGGGACTGGATGAGGCAGAGATAAGCTTATGGCTTTAATTTTTAGAAGAATCTCCAGGATACCTACTGTATAGTGTCCATCCATCTATCTATATTGAACAGTTCTCTTTAAGACATCATTCAATCAGCTACTGTAGCTGTTTTTTTTAGCTTTTACGCAGTGCCCCTGTACTGTAAGTAGTTTGCAAACCAGACACAATGGTGGGTACAAATTTGACAAAAGCCTTCCAGAGTACAAAGTTCAGGAAACATACAGTAGTATACCCAAGCATGTGACATGAGTTCTCCATAGAGATCTTCCAGTGTCATGTACCAGGGGTCTCCAAACTCAGTCCTCAAGGCCCGCCAACAGGTCGGCTTTTATGAATATCCCTGTTTCAGCACAGGTGGCTCAATCAGTGGCTCAGTCTTTGACTCAGCCACTGATTGAGCCACCTGTGCTGAAGCAGGGATATCCATAAAAGCCGGCCTGTTGGCAGCCCTTGAGGACTGAGTTTGGAGACCCCTGCCTTATACAATATTACCTCTCAGTAAATATGGGCCACAATCTCTCTCGGTTGTAAAGAAGTTTATTAGTATTTACGCGTTGCTGGAAAACTCCTTCCTTGTTATCTCATTCCTGTTCTGCACCTCCTCTCATCAGTAAACAGGCTTTTGGGAATTATTTTAAAATGTCTGAATTGGGATGACTTCCATTTTTTTTTCCCAATAGAGAGATTTTTCGAGGGTGCATTATTTTCAGCAGCTCCATATATGTGGTCCATTCATCGGAGGTCATTATATTAACTATTTGGCCCATATTAACTACGCTGTATTATGCCATAAGACACGATCTGGCACCACGACACATGTGACAGCTCGTCAAGTGAATGGCCAAACTGAGTAATGTCATATGGCATAGCACTGCTAGTAAATATGGCCCTTGATGTTCACAAGTTCCCATGACCTTTGATATATATGAACTGGCATAATATTATATATTCCAGTTTAGTGATAGAGCTTTTCTCTGGTTTGGTCCAAGTCTTTTGTAGTTGCAGTCGGCCTTTCATCGGGTAGATGTCAATATAGAATGTTCAGAGCAGAGAGGGTAATTATAGTATAGGATATGTAATAAGAATGTGTGTGTATGTTTGTATGTATATATGTATGTACACACGTGTGTGTGTGTGTGTCCTGTGTGCATTCACCAATGTGACAATGTTAAATAGATACATAGATGATGTGGTTTTGATGGTAGGTGATTGATGGTAGGTGATAGGTGACTGATGGTAGGTGACTGATGGTAGGTGACTGATGGTAGGTGACTGATGGTAGGTGACTGATGGTAGGTGACTGATGGTAGGTGATTGACGGTAGGTGACTGACGGTAGGTGACTGACGGTAGGTGACTGACGGCAGGTGACTGACGGCAGGTGACTGACGGCAGGTGACTGACGGCAGGTGACTGACGGCAGGTGACTGACGGCAGGTGACTGACGGCAGGCGACTGACGGCAGGCGACTGACGGTAGGCGACTGACGGTAGGCGACTGACGGTAGGTGACTGATGGTAGGTGATAGTTTTGTCTTTGTCTATCCGTGCTGATGGAAAAGGGCCTAACATTTTGAGACCTCCTTCCAAGAGATAGGGCATGGAAAGGAGAAGAAGTTTCCAGTACACCAGTTTTTAACTGTCCTATATACGCAAGGCCTGAAGGGAAAAAACAAATGAGTGTGTGTGTGTGTGTGTGTGTGTGTGTGTGTGTGTGTGTGTGTGTGTGTATAATCAGATTATCTCCCTGACATGGATTTTGTAATGTGCTAAGCAAACTAATCAACAGGTCGAGCCGTGTTCAGCTGTTACTGATATCACAAATGGCATATCTCAAAACGAGATTACTCATTTGTCTCCTAATGCTGAACATGTTCTCCCAATTATATTTTTCAAAGCAGCAGAAATTAGGCGCCCGGCGCTTGATGATTCCTGTCACAGAGAGATCAGCACGCTCCGTCTATAATTAACCCTTGTGCGGCCAGTGGAACCCTGCCAGGCTTTGCCATATGGGACAGCCCCATCTGGCATCAAATATGTTAAATGGCTCCCACTTCAGTAATAAAGAACAAATCATCGTAAATAAAATATTCTGTGGGAATTTTCCTATTATCCGTCAGCCACTTAAAGCCGACCGAGAACCCAGACTTCAAAGGAAACAGACAGCCCACGCATTAACTGCAACAATGACTGGTAGAGGGGCTGTCCCATTTATGACTATATAATGTAGTTAGAACAAAGCAAAAAGCTCCTTTTACAATTTTAGTCTTTTTTCTTCATTTGAAATGTGTTTAATAACTTTACCCAAAAGCCAAAACTCTTACACCTATTGATCAAGTGAATTTTGAGTACAATTTGTGATTAAAAAAACCTAAAGCACAAAAAGAAATATAGCATTATAGAAGTGACAAGGTGCTACCTGCTGAATTCAGTGATTAAATCGGTGTGTGGTCTCTCACAGATGCTTTCTCCTCTTTAGCACTGTACGAGCCTGCTGCAAATCCCTTCACGTATGGCAAATATATATATAGTAAACAAGGACATATGGCACTCACATAAAGATAAAAGATAGGTGCTTATCCCATAGCTATTGGATAGGTAACAGAGTTCCTTACAAGGCAGACCAGGAGATCCAGGACCACGCAGCAAGAAAAGAGACAGCACTCATGGTAAAGTCCAAAACAATGTATTTAAAAGGCACAATCAACCTGTCTCTTTTCTTGCTGCGTGGTCCTGGATCTCCTGGTCTGCCTGGTAAGGAACTCTGTTATATATATATGCAAGTGTAAATACAACTGTATGCTCATCTGCATGTCTTAGGCAGGTCTGCAACCCCGCCTTTCACCATTATCACCCAGCACACAGCACTTCCACTGCAGCAAGGGATTCTGGGAAATGACATGCAAATGAGCACACAGTGCCACTTTTTGCTTCAAAAACCATTTTTAACATGGTTCCCTATAGGCTTAAGCTTGCTGCATGGTCACAGCTTTGAGCACAGCCAGGGTTAAGGTGCATAGCCAGAAAACCCACCCAAATGGTTTTTTGAAGCAAAACGTGGCACTGTGTGCTCATTTTCATGTCATTTCCCAGAATCCCTTGCTGCAGTGGAAGTGCTGTGTGCTGGGTGATAATGGTGAAAGGTGGGGTTGCAGACCTACCTAAGACATGCAGATGAGCATACAGTATATTTACATTTGCATATTTGCTTTGCTGTGGAGGGTGTTTGTCACTTTTTTTACTCACCATAACTTAACTCAGTATATATATCTGCAGCTTCCTACGAATCTCATATTGATGTATTAGTCCTGCAAGTGTGGGCAACCCTCTTTCATAAACACACACCATGTCTACAGTGAAATAACCGGTGCCAATTTAATTAAACTGATCTCAAGCTTTTCTAAGCCAGCTTAGTAAACGCATACCTGCAGCTTCCCCCGGGCTAAACCTCTTTCTAACCAGTTCACTTTCCTACAGTTCTCACTCTCCCCCTTTAATCGAGATGGGATTTTTCTATCAAATAAGTTATTGACTCGTCTTGATTTCCCAGGGACCCCATCCTTAATATCCAGCTGGGAGATCAAAGGGGCGCAGAGCTGTGGCAGTGCAGGAAGGCTGATGGGTTTTGGCATATCATGACACTTTTCATGCTTGGTGTTATCGCTTAACAGTGTTAGATTTGTTTATGAGTGCTGGCAGCCTTTGGAGGGGGGAGAGAGAGAAGTATGTCTTCTCATAGAAGGCACAGCAATCTGTAGTACTTTCCACTGAAACCATGAGGGCACACCTGTAATCTTAAAGAGTAATCAAATATGTGCACCACCCAATGCTTACGCTAGGCTGCAGGGGAATAGAAAGCCGGGGGTAGAATACATCATACAAGTAGAATACAGGATACGGGAAGAATACATGATAAGAGTTATCCAAACGAATGCCCCAAAAGATCTCAACAGAGTGACAGTGTGGAAGTGGTGTGCACGGAGGTGTGTGGGAAATTACCAGTAGAGAATAACTGGATATGCCACGCTGCATGTCATTGGTAATCCCTAATTTACAGGAACCTATCTTTTTCTAGAGAACACATCTATGGAAAGACACACTACAGAAAAAGGCTACTTATAAAGAGTAAATATTTCATACCGAACGCCCCAGGAAAGACTTAAGCAACTATACATGCGAGCCTGACAAGGAAAGAAACTGTACAAAGAGATTTTATAGAGACATTGATTAACCTAAGTGGTGAGGGTCTTATTGATTCAAACAGTAGTTGTGTCCAACATAGAATTGTGTCCTCTTGGATTCAGCTGTTCAAAGAGCTTTTAAGATAAAACACCACCCTGCTTCAGATATACAGTATGAATACATGTATGATCAAAAAGGGAATGCTGAAGCAGAATTAGCATGTTCGTCCATTAAGATTACTATTTAGCAGGGTACCAATCGACTTAAATACCTCCCAAAACACTCACCTGTACAGCAGGTAGAGCGATGCCGGTGCACACACGAGACACGTGGGAAACAAGCCAATTTGCATATGCAGATAGGCTTATATTCCAGGTATCTCAGGTGTTGTGTTCACAGGTATCTATCCATGTGGAGTACAAGTGACTCTATTGGGAGGTGAATAAGTCAATGTGTAAGCTACTAAATGGGAGTTTGACAAAAGCAAACGCTTTGAGAACGTTTGGACATTTCTGAAAGTTTGAGCGAAACCTTGTCAAACCGAAGGAGGACAAATCCCAGATCTTTTCTGCATATTTTAGCATTTACAGAGTTCTGGTATTTGTACAGTATGGTATTTTTTACTCGTGCAGACCTGCATTTTCTCAATGGATGGTAATACTAGTGGGTAGAAGATTTGTTTTAACAATGAATGAATGGATAGATGGGAACAGTGATTGTTATTTCATATTTTATGCCCCAGTAAAATGTCTATGTGTTTCAGTTGGTTCTTCTTTTCAATTTGTCTCCTTTTTAATGCACATGAAAACATTTCTGCTCATAAATGTGTCATCTATTTTCAGTGTTATAAGATGAATAATGAATGTTAAAGGTTATGTTATTTATTTCCTAAACATTAAAATAACAAAAATGAACTGAAAAAAAATGTAATGACTCAAAGAACCCTAAAAATAGCTTTTTTCTTTCAGGTCTCGTCCAGGGTGGCGCCGAGCGGGCGGGCGCACTCACGCTGACCCCGATGAAACACATTGCGGCAATGTGTGTGGCCAGCATGAGCAAGCACCTGCGCCCGCTCGGCACTCAGAGCAAGCAAATTTGAATTTGCCGCGCGTCACGTGTGAGGTTCGCCCAATGAGAGCGAACCAGCTCCGTGACGTCATGGCCGCGCCCCCAGGCGAGCGCGCGCCTAGCCGGACACCAATCGCCCGGCCGAGCAGGGCGCAACGCACGAGCGCCAGCGCGCCCGTTGTCTGCCTGGCCGCAGCCTAAAAAGTGATGTACTGAAAAATCCTTGGGTTAATATATCAGCGTAGGGACAATATAACGGAAGGTCTGTTTTAATGCACGCTCTAACTCCTCCTTTTGCTCCATATAATGGCTCCCTATAGTTCTGCCCTAATCTCTCCTATTGACAATCCTCAAATCACAAGATGACACACACAGAGCAAAGTTGCACCAAAGCCCCTTGATACATTAATAAAGACACACAATATGTAAAATTATGCTCCAGTATCACCTTGATCCATCATCTTTGCACTCGTATTTTGCTGACGTTCACAATCTTTCGTTCTTTAAAGCAACCGCATAATATCCTGCAAAGACGGCTGCTGGAGACCAACTTAACTAAATTAAGAACCAACCGCACTACTTGGACACCGGCGAAGACTGACTCCTCGGCCCAGAGCAACAAGTTAAAACAAGCGAAATCCGAAAGCCCGAGGAAAACAGAGGAGGAAGATGTGATCTCTGTGTGGTGTCAGGTTGGACTTCATGGCAATTCATATAAAAATGTCACTAATCTCATCAATCCAGGCAGGGTCGGCTCAAGGTCCATACATACATAACAGCCCAAATTCAGGCGTACGCACACTGGCACATACAGGCAGGTAACCAATCGTACTGACATCGTCCTTGGCATTATCTGGCTGGTGTTTTGGAAGCTCAGACAATAATAAGGAAGGAGAAAGGGCAAATAGAGGCATCCCAAAATAACTGCTGGCGTGCTACCCCTAAATAAAGGCTGATCCAGGTAAATGTTTTTGGGTCCAGCCAAAAATAACAAAAATAAAATGAAAAACAAATGATGTAGTCTGATACCTTTTTTTTTTAGGTAACAAATGGTTAACATTTTTTGTTGTTGTCCAGGGATACATTAAAGACAAAAACTCAATGTGTATATCTGATAGTATTGGTAGCCTTAAAATTAGGGATCTGGGTAACGATCAAATTGTTCTTCGGGTCCTGGAACCTCTTGGTGTAGAGAAAGGTTCACCAAAAAGAAAACTTTGGTACATCAGCTTTCTAGTGTCACTGCTCTCTTACTGGAGCTCATAATAAACACTGAACTTCCCAATTTGGAAGCAAATAGTTCGGGATTCTAGGAGAGGCGCTGGTTGAAGGTCAGCAGAGAAGGGCACATGGAACTGGTGGAGTAGACTACTTTTTATTATTGACCATACACAGACGCAAGTTCAGAAACCAAACCTACCGCACCATATATTTGGAGGAGTGCTGCTGGGATTGTGACCTAATGTATACAACATAAGAATGTCTTGTGGTGTATACTTTTTATTGTAGATAACAAGAAAAGACTAAGAATTGTCACTGTTGTATTACAAACTCCTCGAAGTTCAGTTGTACAAGCATTGGGAATTCACCCCCTCCACACCAAATATGAGCTGTTAACACCTTCACTCCCAAGCAGCGCAGGACCCCCCTGGCAGCCACTGGGTTAAAATAAAGTAGTGACTTGCACGGCTGTGGAAAAAATGAGCATAGGCCTGACACTGAGCATGCTTCCAAAGCTCCAGCCAAATAACCCATATCCAGGATACCACATCCCTTGCAGAAAATAACGGTATATATAAACAGTTTATCTGTGCATTTGTGCTGAGGCGGGATTCTGGCATGGAAGTCATTCTAGCATAATAAAGGACAGTAGACTAAACATGTCACGGTCTGTTTTTTGCAACTCTCTGGTGATCTGTGCTCCATTTTGTCTTATACAGTGTGCCGGTAAGGAGACGAAAGCCATGATTGACACATCTTGTCAGTACAACCTAATGTCTTCTACCTGTCTGGACAGACTGGGGTAAGCAGCTTTCTTACATAGCTACAGCATGTGCAGTTCCCATGTGCGGATTCCTAACATACATGCTCATCTGAACCATGGCACGCAAGCAGAGCAGCAAAAATAACATTGTCAGAGACAGGCTGCAGTCATCCACCTGTAAGTGTAGATAGCCTTACACGACCTAGTCGTCTGCCTAAGGCCTCGGGCATGGTCAGCGCACCGTGCTGAGGCGCGCTGCTGCTCGGCACTGAGCCCCTGCAGCCGCAATGAGAGCGGAAGCGTGTGTCTCACTGAGTCTTCAGATTTGGCGCTCGCCGGTCACGTGAGCGGTTCGCCCAATGAGGGCGAACCAGCTCTGTGACGTCACTGGCCCGCCCCCAGACCCGCCCCTGACACGCCCACGGACGGCGCGCTGTGTAAGGCCAGGGAAAGCACCACTTTCCCTGAGCCTCAGCGCGCCTCCGCCCGTTTACAGCAACTATGTCCCAGGCCTAAGGCTTGGTCCCGCTTGCTGCTGCAGCGCTCGCTATGGTGGGCGCTGCGGGAACAAGATCCGCCCCTCAATGGGAGGGGTGGCCGCCGCGCTGCGCGGCGAGTTTTTCAGACATATATTAAAATTGTGATTAGATCTAGCGACGGAGCGTTAGGCCACGCCCTCTGGCGGTGCAGCCAATGAGGGCGAACCTGCCGGGGGATGTGATGGCCACGCCCCCGCCATGCCCTCGCCACGCCCCCGTCACTCCCCCCCTGCCTTTTCCAGTGCAGCTCACTGCAGACCGGGGAACTAAGCTGCACGCGCCGCCAGCCTCGCAGGCTCGCGTGCAGCGCAGGCACTGGGGCCATAGCCTTAGGCCTGAAGGGACACTCTGTAATGCCACTGCCTTTGAAGAGGGTGAAGTGTGTTCGATTCCTAAAGTCAGGTCCTTCCTTGCCAGGCACGAAAAATGTCATTGTAAGTGCAACGGATCAGGGGTTTGTACCTGCGCACATTACAGCTCCAGGTAGGAAAATATATTAGAAAGAAGGAAAACAAACATATGTGGCGCCTACACTTAGAAATGTAAAAGTTTACGCAAAAAAGGGGCTGAAAAGGCTACCACATGATGATGGTATCCACTCTATAAACCTGTGTAATACCAGGTGGTGCTCCCTGGAGTGAAGGTTAACACTAGTAACAAGCAAGAAGAAACGGTAGGTCCCACAAGACAAGACCTACTGGATCTCCAACCTAGGGCACTCTTAAGGGTGGGTACAAAATAATGACTTTATTCAACGAACAATGGGACAAGGACAATGGTGACAAACTAGGATAAAAACACTAAAAAACATTTAGTGGACTGTCTCGTACACACACGGAAAAACTGATAATTCAAAGAATATGAATATATTATATATAATACAGCTTTTTACTTTTACCTAACAAGAGCAGTACGCATTGTCCTACAGTATGTACTGTAAGTACAGTCCTAATTAAAGCTATGCATTGCAGGCCTCTGGCAGTGAATGGGTTAAGCTCTTTTTACATTATGCAACACACGTAAAACATGGTAGAGATACACGTGTACTCTCTCCTCATTGTCACTCCAATACATGTTGGTAAATGGGATGTTACCTTCCAAGCCCAGTTTATGCCGTATGACATCCAATTCCACCGCTCATGTAATTGCCTCTCGCAGTTCTCGGGCTTTGCAATATGTCAGTGTTTAATGAAGCCAGCTCGGCGCTGAGTGTAATCACATCCCGGCTACTAATGTGCTAACGTCTATCGTGATGTGTTCTTTCCCAGAGGCAAAACCAATTAATCAATTTTCAGGCTGCTTCTGCTCTGCTCTTGTATTAAAAGGACTGTTAAAGCGCAAACTTTAATGGCTCACATTGCCCGTTCCGCTCATCACAGAGGGGTTTTGCTACCTTTGACTCCTGCACAGGTGTGTGGAGAAGCACAATCAGGACAGGGATTATCGCAGACAGCCGTTTTCTTTTCAAATATAGTATTACAGATTGCATTTTCCGCTCCCTGCTTTACCTCTCATATATAGCGGGTTTCATTCTGTCCCCGGTTGGGATTTCCAGAAATAGCTTTATTATCTAGGGCCGATAAGTAAAAATCCTACACTTTGCTGAATGAATCAGAAGTAGCACATTAGCGGAATGTGGAAGGAGACAGAGACAGTAATAGCAGCAGTCGGGTTGTGGGCCTGAAAAGGCTGAACACCCTGTTTAGTGATGCGCAGAAGAGAGGTGTCAACCTAACGAAAGTGCGAATAGGGGGTTGGCGCATTCCTGCATGAGCCTACGTCAAAGAATGTCCTACATGTGACAGATGTGTTGCAGGATGTGATACCTTTTAGGGCAGGGATTCTCAACTCCAGTCTTCAAGAACCACCCCCCCCCCCCCGCCGGTCAGGTTTTAAGAATATATCAGCTTCAGCACAGGTGGCTCAGTCGAAGACAGAACCACTGATTGAGCCATCTGTGCTGAAGCTGGGAAATCCGGAAAACCTGTGCAGTTGAGGGGGTCTTGAGGACTAGAGTTCAGACCCCCTGTTTTAGGGGAACAAAAAGAGTTCTTGATGGATTCAATTATAGCGTACAGCGCTTTCAAAACCACGTACGTTTCACCTTCAAAGGCCAGCTTTGAGCTTATTAAATGAGCCCCATAGATTTTGAGAGAGAGGTGGGTTTCTCGTTTCTATATATATATATATATATATATATATATATATATATATATATACACACCAACATAAACATATATACAACATACTGTATATATAAATCATATATACACCAAGCGATAAGTTATCTTTTTTTCCCCTTTCTCTGCAGTATAGCTACATGATACAGTATATCTTATATCGGGGGGGCGCAAACTTTTTTCCCTGCGCCCCCCTGCCGGCTGTCCCCTCACTCCCGCGCCCCCCCCAACCCCAACTTACCCTCGCACCGGCGTAATGACGTCACGTTGCCATAGCAACGTGACGTCACATGACCTCGCAGCGTCATTTTGACGCCGCGTTGCCATGGCGACGCCGGGAGGAAGCCGCCGGAGCCACGGGTAAGTATGGTTTACAGAGGCCCTGCAGCTCCCCCGGCACTTAATTTAAGTGCCTTCGGGAAGCGCGCGGGGCCTCTGTAAACCCCGCGCCCCCCCTCGGCAGTCTTGCGCCCCCCCTGGGGGTCGCGCCCCACAGATTGCGCACCGCTGTCTTATATAACCAACCAACCAACCTACCACCTTAGTTAGCAACGTCCCCCCTAATATTCCCCCAGTAGAGAAACCAACAAAATGCAACATTTATGTTTCGATCCAATTCAACTTCTGAGACTCAAAGAGGACCCTGGTGGGGCTTGAAAGATGGTTACCCTCTTGAGAGCTGGAGGGTGGCAGCCCCATCCGGCAGACCACGATCCCGCGATCACTCCTCGGCACACCATGGTCATGGAGGGGGTCTCCGGAGCTGAACCCCATTAATTTCAGTTCCTGGGACCCCCTGTTTCCGGAGATACTTACCTCCGTAGCGGTGCCGGTATCCCTGTGAACTTTAAATGTTTAAATGTCCCAGGCGGACAGGATTGAAGCAGGGGGGTCTCCGGAGCTGAACCCCATTAATTTCAGCTCCGGGGACCCCCTGCTTCCGGAGACACCTACCTCCGTAGGGGGTGCAGGTAGCCGCTCGGCTAGCAAGGTTCACGCGGAGTTTCAAAGCTTCCACGTCCTGCGGGCCAATAGGAAGCTGTGACGTCATCAGGTTCAGCTTCCCATTGGCCCGCGTGCCCCGGGAGCTTTAAACTTGCAGGAGACACCGGCACCCTCTTCGGAGGTCTGTATCTCTGGAAGCAGGGGGTCCCCGGAGCGGAAATTAATGAGGGTCCGCCCTGGAGACCCCCTGCTTCAAACCCATGTTAAAAAAAAATAATATTTTTTTTCTAAAAGCGCATGAATTTCTCCTTTAAAGGGTCTGACAATGCAAGGCAGACATACTAGCAGGACAGTGACCATGAAAATGCAGCCCCCTGTGATCAGCCCACAGTTTGTTCTCTAAGCTTAGATTGCAGTTTATTTGTTATCATGTACAGTATAGTGACACGCAAAACCAAGCAGAAAGCCGCAACATACCAATTATGCTGAGCTACAGAGGAAAAGCCACTCTCTTTGTTGGCAGAATGAGGTCAGCGAAGGCATGCAGGGTTCAATTAAACACCAAGGCAACACGTTTTAATAAAAGCGGCGAAGGAGCTGGTGTGGGTGAGCTTCGGCGGCTCAAGGCACCGACTGAAAACAGTCACACTGACTTTGAAGCCAGGGTTCAGATCCCCGTGTCAGCTCCTTGAGCGAGTCGCGTTAACCCCCCGTCGCTCAGGCACCAAATGTAGGCCTGGATTAGGGGTGAAGGGAGACCAAAAAGCGCACCAGCACAAACGGAGCAGGAAAAAACCAGAACAAAAAAATGATTAAAAGGGCACTTTAATGTGGCAAAAGACCCATCCAATGCATTTCGAACGTCGCAGCGTTCTTTTTCAAGGACTGGTCTTATTATCATTTTGAGATATACCTGCATTTGAGCGCTTCAGCTATTTTCCATACTGGATTAGGGGTGGCCAACTCCAGTCCTCAAGGGCCTCCAACAAGTCAGGTTTTATGGTTCTCCTTGCGTCAGCACACTGATTGAACCACCTGTGCTGAAGCAGGGATCGCCTGAAAACCCGGTGGACTGCCCTTGAAGACTGGAGTTGGCCACTCCTGGCTTAGAACCACAAAAGGGTGCTAAGTTTTAGCACGTCTCAGCTCCTATAGATATGAATGGGAGTAAAACCGTGCTAAAGGTTAGCACCCTTTTGTGGATCTGGGCCATTGATTGTTAGGTGTCGGGGGCAGCGACTGTGCCTGTAACATTCTATGCACCACGCGCGGCATTGTACAGTAATTGTGTAGCGTTTATATAAAGTTAATATGATAAAATAACATTATTATTATTAGTGGTTCACCTGTCCTCGCAATCAATTTAGACACATTCTAGAGAATCTTTAGAGGCGTTGTAATGTTTTCTCTTACATGTAATAGATGGTTTAGAGATTGCTGTTCTATTGCCTCCTAGGCAACGTGTTACATGCCTGTCCACCAGCACACGTGTTAAACACGCATGCATATCTAGCCATGCATAGAGATAAAACAGGTGTGAAATTCAACAGTGTCATTTAGACTTAACATAGATAAGGGCTCATATTTACTTAGTGGTACTATGCCATGATACCATCAGAAACCACCATATGTCCCAATGTAATGGACCACGGAAGGAGTCTTCAAGCACGGGAAGGTGCCTTATGCCATAGTACTGCTTAGTCAATATGGCTAATTTCTTCTCATTTCCGTTTTGATGTAGGTTGAAGGAACATTTCAGATCGTATAAGCACGAGGACGAAAATATTTCCCTACCTTATAATGGCAAGAGCATTGGACAAATAGAACATTTGAGCGTCACTCTGGGAAGTCTAACTGTGGACTGCCCCGCTGCAGTTATAGGTAAGCAAGACTCGTATTCTACGGCTGATGGACTGTGACATGAGAATAATGGTTCTGGGTGATGTAAAGTGCGGCTATTTTCTATTTTCTGGATCTTGAGCTTCTGTTATCAGATTACCAGACAAAGGAGAGCTCAGTGAGTAATTTCTCTTTGATGTGGGTATTTGGAGGGTGATTACCATGTATGTGTGGAATCCACAACTAAATATTGTAGACTCATCTGTGCTACACTTCAGCACGGGACATATGTTCCAACTATGTGTTGATCAATGTGAATATCATGGTCAGGGTAACTTTTCAGCAAGTTGCATAACGATATAAGACCTCCAGTCACACAAAATGACCTAGCCAATTGGCGGTAGGGTTCAATATGTGCATGCATACAGTATATATGAAAATGACAAATACAATTTTAAAACTAAGCACCTGTGGTGGGTTTGTACAAGTCACTTTACTTAAAGTGTTAAATAAAAATGAAAGACACTTTGTTGAATCTGCCATTAGAGAAAGGGATGATGGGAAATAACATTAGCATTCTTTCCTAGATGACAATGAGAGACATTTCTCCCTTGGGCTGCAGACCTTGAGATCCCTGAAGGTAATATGTTTTCCTTTGTGTGATTCTATTTACATTTCTAAAGCACAGTTGAGAACAACATCTCCAGTGTTCAGACATATAAACAGACCAAGGTCGGCAGTACAGTACATCCCATTCGAACATTCCATTAGGCATACTGTAGTCTTGGTTGGAACCCTAGTATGGAACCCCAGGTGGTAACACGAAACCCCAAACACAACAAGAGACGGATATATGTTAAATAGATAGTGTTTAATGCTCACACCAACGCAGTTCGTGAAAAAGAAAAAGCAAAAAGGTATCTTTAAAGTCTGCAGAGCTAGGTGGCAAAAGTGAGATATCCAGGGAATACAACAGAGTAGGGGGCAAGCAATGCAAGGGGAATACAAGGCAAAACAAAGTACCTGTACAGTCTGCAGAGCTAGATACAAAGTAATGGTAACCTGGGAAAGACAAAGAGCAGGGGGCAAGAGACTCGGGAATTAAAAGTTGGCAAGCAACAACTAGCAGGCTGGGTGGGTTTATATACCCGAAAATAACATGGCCGCTTGCCTCATGGCAGGTTCTACTGTAGTTCCTACCAGCCCTGGGCCTGAACGTGACTTCTCTGTGTGCCCCTACAGGTCTACAGGGAGTATTGTGGGAGGAAAGTTTGACAATACTCCCTTTCTTGGGCCTCCCCCTAGCGCCATGCTTTTCGGGTGTCTGACATGAAACCTGGAGATCAAGTTGTGGGCATTAACCTGAGTGGCCAGTTCTCATGACCTTTTGTTTGGCTCGTAAACTGCCCAATCCAAAATATATATAATTTCCCCCTCTGATACTTGGAATCCAGGATTTTCCGAACCTCATACTCCAGACCAGAGTCTAAGACCTCGGGATCAGGGGGCATGGTTAGTCTTACTTTAGTAGACAACACTTTTAGTAGCGAGACATGGAACATAGGATGAATTTTCATGGTAACTGGAAGTTTTAATCTAAGAGCTACAAGGTTGACATTTCCTGGGACCTTTTAGCTTTAATTTCTTGTAGGACTCCTTAACTGTAGTTACATTTTCTCGAACGATTGAGAATGTCTGTAGCATGATTCTATTGCGTTCCTCCGCTGAGTATAAGGTTGGATTATCCGGCATTCGTTCTGGAATCAGTCTACAATGAAACCCAAAGATGCAAAAGAATGGAGAATATTTCAACGCAGAATGTTCAGGGTTGTGACCAGGCAGTCACTAGATACAATTGGTGCACTGCTAGAGAGAGGGCAGGGCTCAAAAAGTGATGGGCCAGGGCCTGTTTCCGAAGAGGAAGGGGATGTGACTTTGCAAATGGTTGATATAGTAACAAAAAATTCTTGTTACATTATAATACATTAAAAATGTAATTCAGGGTTGTTAAAAATGCTACAAGTATTTTCTCATAGTACAGAAATGATTTATTAAAAAAAAACACATAGGATATTGCTTGGTCTGCAGCTTCAAGATGTGGGTCAATAGCTACAAACAAATAATCAATACTCATTTAATCCAATATTATTTGGAAAACCTTTCTAAGTTATTTAATGTCTGCAGTGTGTCATAAACTTGGAAAAGAATCACCTTGAAGTGGGGAGAACAGGCAGAGAGGCCGTTCCCTTCATTGTTAACAGAAGCACTACTAATGAGGACCGGTAAGTATCTTTTTACCTAATTACTGCACATTATGTCATAGAGTTTTAGTTGGGAGATGTGAATACTGGTAATTATGATGAAAGTATTTCTTTACCAGTGTTGCTCAATCAGGGTGCCGTGGTATCCTGGGGAGCTGTGACCCTCTGCCAAGGGTGCTGCGTCCTCCAGTGCAAACACTGACGCTGGCAGCCTCCCTGCCGTGAATGTGAAGGGGATGTTATGTGAGAAGGGGGGCGGTTTGAGAAAATGGGTCAGTGCGCTCAGTGATAAGGGTGTGGGGGGGGTGAATGTGGAGTGTGTGGAGAATAAGTGTGTGTGTGGTGGGGTCTGTACGTGTGAGGAGGGGTAGTGTGGTGCGTGTGGTCCGATAAGCAGAGGTGCCCCAAGACTTTAAAAATCCTCCAGTGGTGGCCGTGCTCAAACAAGGTCGGGAACCTCTGATTTAGACCAGAAAAATCAACATTTTGGTTCTCCTCTCCGGGGCCTTTCTCAAGACAAACCACAACGCAGGGAATCTCACTTTACACAGCCCCACAGGACGCCTGGGAAGCCGCCCGCACGCAAACTCCTGTACTGCAGCCTAACAACCGGAAGTAGAAACACAATGAGGCCAAAGGAAAGAAAAAAGACACGGATAAAGGATCCCGCATTAGTGACTAACTTATCGAGAACAGACCTGTCTATGAATATATATATATATATATATATATATATATATATATATATATATATATATATATATATATGTATATGTATATGTATATATATATATATGTGTATATATATATGAGATAATATTCATAATAGATAATCTATCAGGGAATTGTGTGTAGATTTTAGTGAAAGAGACACTGAAAGGATGAAATGGTTAGCACTTTAGAATAACACAGCCTGCTTTCTGTTGCAATAGCACGATGTGAAAAACGGAGCACTAATCCAGGCAAAAATCACTCAGTGGCCCCCATAGAAAACATAATTTTATTCAAGTCTCATGGACCAAAAAAACACCATCATGCTTCGCTTTATTAACCTTGATAAAGCGCTGGGGAGCGCGAAACATGTCGGTGGGTTTTTCTGGTCCATGAAACTTGAATAAAATTAAGTTTTTTTATGGGGGGCCACCGAGTGATTCTTGCCTGGATCAGTGCTCCGTTTTTCACATCGTGCTATTCCTGGACTCTGCTCACGGACTGCACCCTGAGACTTGCTGGGATCACAAGAGGACGACGGGCACACACCAAGGAGGTTTTAAAGGTGCTGGCATTTGGATATATACTGCTCAACCCCATTATAACGCTGTGTTTGGGGTCCAAAGAATCACGTTAGAAATACTGTACAATTGTATGCATTGTACATTAAAGTATTTAAGATACCAATAATCGTGTTGTAAAGTATTCTTAAATCCGAAAATTGGGAGCCACCCTTGCGTCGCGTTATAAGCGGATTCGCGTTGTAGCGGATCGCGCTATAACGGGGTTGAGCTGTATATTCATTACATAGTCCCTTATATTGCCTTAAAGAGTTCTTATTCATAGTACATAGCCATATTTGTGAGTACCGATGGTTGTCTCACTAGGCTGATATTATACTACCATGTTGCCTACTTCAGGTGCCTATCTAACCCCCTTGTATGCCGTCCCAGTGGCAACTGCTTAATTACCGCGGAGAAGGGTCTTACCTGCTGAGCGGCATTCCCGTTTTTCTGGACTTGACTTTGCTTTCTGTTGCAGTTCATCCGATGCATAATGGAGGAATGATGAACCAACAAACCAGAGCGCACTCACTCTTACTGAAGAAAGAGCAACATGAACTTCAGATCAGAACAAATCCCTTCTGTAATGTTGTGTACCAAGCTGAAACTAAAGCCAGTAGCCACCCTGGAGTTTATTTTGATGCGTTTGTTTCGTTGTGCTTTTTATAACAGCCGTATTGCAGATCATTTCAGTATTAACTGGAGATGCTCAAATCTAATTTTGTAATAGATGTGTTTATTTTAATATGCTTGTATTTATAGAAAAAATAATTGCACACACTGTAAGCCTTTCCATCTATTCACTTTTCTTCACCCTTTCAATCTGCGACGTTTCGAGGTCAGGATTCCGCATGCGTTCCCCACATGGGAGCTGACGGTGTCCCAACTCCTGCAGTGCTTTATCGTTATGAAAACCACATGAGTCGAGCCAATCATTTTCTGGTGAACCCAACGTCTACAAATTGATGATTGCCATTCCAATCAGTATTCATCAAAATCATTTCATCAAAATAATTTTTAGAAATTAAAAGTGCCCCAGTATTTAGCAGTACTGAGTACCAATACCTACAGTTTCACAATCATTATACAGAGAATTGGTTTATGTTATTGTGCAAGCAGTTTTCTCCCAATGCTTAAAAGATTTAGCACATCTTGACATCTCACAGTATCACTACTTTTTTTTATAAAACACAATTAATGGAAATGTTTCAATCATGTTGCCAAAAACAGCACAAATTACTTTTATATCCTAATATCCCAGTTGACATTTTCGCAAGCTGATTTGCATTGATTTAGGTCCTTATTATATATGCGTGAAGCCTCTTCCCCGTGCTGGAGTAGATTTTAGTCACATTTAGTGGAGTGAAGCAGGAATCTTCTCCTGCACCAGGAAGGGTTTATTCTTACAACATGTTTGCCTCAGTTTGCAGAAGAAAGCTGTAAAATGATATTCTAGCGAGACCACATCCTGGAGCTGGGTGTAATACCTTTATCCTTCTGGGTTTTGGGTCCTACACTAAACAGCACCCTTTTTCCCCCCACAGATCATAAATAATGTGACATGCCAGGGGTTCCCAAACTTTTTTATACTGTGCACCCACTGCTAGAAAAAAAATCTGCAAACCCCCTAATTAATATATCTTATTGCCTACTCCTCAGACTGTTGCAAACAAAACTGTGTGACCGATCCCAGGCAGTATAGTGTCCTGAGCTCGTGGGGGAACACACGCTTAATAAGGCACCAAACTGCACCTTGATTACTGTGGGAGCATCCAAAATCACGACCCACAATGCCTTGCAGCTGTGGATGCAAAGCACTTTGGAAGTGACTACTTTATTCGACAGCTATACCATTCATGCCGAAGAGAAGTTTGGGGCTTTAATAAGTTCGCAGTCCCCACCCTTCGAAAGAGCCATTGACTGAGCCACCTGCGCTGAAGCAGGGATATCTTGAAAACCTGACCTGTTGGTAGCTCTTGAGGACTGGAGCTGGTTACCCCCTGCCTTAGAGACGCTTCACGGAACTCCTGTTAGGAATCCCTGTGCCGCGCTGTCATGAAATATTCTCTGGGACCCGCGGGGTGAATGTACTGGATTATTAATACTAGTATCAGCCTACTCTGCACAGACAATCAGCCCCAATTTAAATGAGCCAACATTCACTCTGATCGCTAATATTTATACAAGTGTCGCACAGCAAATAGTTAACATAAAATGTGAACAATATGTAGGAAATCAGACCGTATTGTATGTTGAGTAATATCAGTTTCTTTCTTTGCAGTAAATAGGCCTTGTGTGTTGTTTTGATAATATTGCCTGGATTATTTTTTTTGAAGCACCAGCCCCTCCAAAAAATACTTTGCTACTTTAACATGTCTTACTTGGACTCTCCAGTACAGGTAGTCCTCGCTATCCAACGTTTCACTTGACAACCCATGGCATATCCAACGCGTTACAATGCAACCCTATGGGCCGTTTCCGACGCCTGAATGTTTTATCCAACGCTCACCGCCACTGATTAACATGGGACACACTTTACAACGGTGTCACTATCCAACGCTACTTCCAGAACGGGTTCCGTTGGATAACCGAGGACTGCCTGTACTGTATGTAGACATGATTAACAGGGTTGTGACAATGGCTAACATCACTCGGGGTTGCCAGGTGGCTTCTCCAAAAATACTGGACACAATGACGAAAGGTGCGGTCAGCTCGAGACACACACGCGACACACGCACAGTTTCCTCATCTACTTGACCCCACCTCTAGGCTACTGACACCTCCTGATGATTGGCTGCTGCTGGGTAATGCAGCCAATCAGGATGGAGGAAGCTGCTTAGCCTCAGCTCGGGTGAAATCCCGCATCCCCTCCTCAGCCCCCCAAGCCAGTCAGGTCACTATGTCCAGAGAGGTCATACCGGACACGTACATGTCTTAAGAATCCTCCAACGGATTGCTCAATCCGCAGATTAGATTTCACGAATCCGTCCACGGGCGGCGGAATCCGTGGAGTGTATTGGTGATAATAATTTTAAAATCCGCAAATCGCCCTTTTTGAGATTGATCCGCTGAAATCCGCGGACCAAAGGAACCGGACGATCCGCTGCGGATCCAAATCCCCCCCCCCCCCAAAAAAATTCTTCCTTCTCTATTCATGACCAATTAGCACAAAGAATTGAAACCAGCAGGATGCTTGTTTCATAAACTTGCTGCTATTTTGGCATCTGTGTGGCTTCAGGGAGACTTTCATACACGAGACGCACTATTTCTCTTGGATAGGTCCAAAAATATAATTGCAGTCTCCACTGTGTACTGTATCTTGATGAAGAGGGCAGCCATCTTTAAAATGTCCACGCTCAACATTTGGAAACCGCTAAGAAAAACCTTACGATTTCATAAAAAGCACACAACACAAAAACATTACTTTTCAGAAAGGTTTTACTCGTGTTAAAGATAGCATGGAGAACTGGTGTTTTAAAACAGGACAATCCATCTAAATTAGACTTAAGATAGCTGCTACTCGTGTATACTGTATGTAGTTTATTATAATGTTTCTGTATACTGTGACAATCTTTGTTTCTGTGGCAGTTTATTTCTAATAAAGTGTTCTTTTAAAATAAATATTTTTTTTCTAAACAAGTGTTATTTCAGATGAAAATCATAGCTCGGCCGGCTCTTTATAACAATGTTTTGCTACACTAGCTGCTCTGTCGCTGTTGGGCCACAGACTTCATGGTCAAAATGTGAAAGTAATAGTTGGTTCTGAAAACCACTACTTACAGTATGAACACTAACCACTATTAACATACCTCTGAATAAAGAGTGACACGGGCAAAACCTCTGTGCATGTTCAACACCAGTCCTCAAGGGCCAACAACAGGTCAGGTTTTCAGGATATCCCTGCTTCAGCACAGGTGGCTCAAATAATGAGCCACCTGTGCTGATACAGGGATATTCTGAAAACCTGACCTGTTGGTGGCCCTTGAGGGCACCCATGCTTTAGAACAATTGTGGGTTTTGGGGTTGACCCCAAATTAGCAGTGTTTGCCTGAAATTGCCCCAAGCCAAGATCCTATTAAGGAAGCATGCGTGTGTCAAATGTCGTGCATATTTGGCAAACGTGGCAAAACTTGGCAAACTATTGCAAGACCTGGTGATCTTTACTAATATCCCAGTAGGCGAGAACATTTAAAACAAAGGCGCACACTTTTCTAAATACGTTTAGAACCGACATTTGTGAACCAATATGGGAAAACTTTGCACATATCTGCAGTATGTATGAGTCCAACCTTTCACCTGGGCCTTAGCTGTGCAACACCCAGTCTTGTCATTTAGAAAGCCCTACACTACAGCAGGTAGCTGTCACTACCTAACTACAACAAAACCTCCACCCCCTATGAATTATAATCATATTAAATACTAGCTTTGCCCCTTTTGTGGATCTAGGCCACGGTTAGGTAGGGTCAACTAACATGTCCCTAATGATAGTGATATTCTTTGCATACTTGCTACAGTATATAGTTTTGTTTGTTGCGGTGTTGTTTGAAGTTAAACTTTTGAGACTACGTATTAAAAGGCTACAGAGCATTCATTTGCTAAAGTTAAAAAGTTGTTAAAACAAACAAACAAAAAAACACAGCCCATAATCATGGCTTTTGAGTAACCGTGGGATCCCAAGGGACCACATTATATAATTGTCTTTGAACAATTGGCACACCAGAAGAATACGAGATTCCAAATCCTCCACACTTTAAAGTATTTGTTAATCAATTAAAGGTATCATGCTTATTTGATATTTTTTACATGAATAAGTGACCGATGCAGCCAGTAATTTACTTTCTCTGCACCTTTCGTTAAACTGTTCTAACTGTAAAGAGCGAGTCTTCATTAAAGTGCATAGGACCACTGGTGTTAAGAGTAGGACCAGCTTCCAGTGAGTGAAGTGAGTAAGCTTCACTTCAAATAAGTGAAGTGGTTGATCGCTGTGGAGCTGCAGGTTCACCCAGCTGTGATAAGGTTAACTAAAACATTGGAATCACTTCAGAGCTACTAGATTCTGCTTCAAGTGAATATACCAGGTCCATAAACAAGTTATGCTGAGTTAAATAAAGTGACACACACTCCACTGTATATAATACAGTAATAATAGAGAACACTTACAGTATGAGCACATTCACCTCTCAGGCAGGACCCCCAAACCTTAATTACACAGCATACAATGCTTCAACTGCACACAGGGACTCTGGGTAATGGTATGCAAATGAGCACTCATCATGCATTGGTTTTTGTTTTAAAAGTTATGCACTGAGTGTTCATGTGCATGTCTTTACCCAGAGTCCCCGTCTGCAGTAGCCCCGTATGCTGTGTTATTATGGGGTAAGACAGCTTCAAGTGAATTCAAGACACATTTAGGAAACCAACATTTGTTCCAGCTCAGTGTGATATTACGAACAAGCAGCCTGTATAGCTGTGACTATCACTTGCAAATTACATCCTGCTGGAGAGGACAGAAAGAGTAATGTGAGGAGAAGCAAGACGTAAGGAAGGCTGCCTGCCACCTATTAACCATAGGCAGCTGTGCCGATATAGACATGATATAAAGCCTGATATAGACATTAACGCCGTCAAATCTGTCGTTTGTGTAACCCTCCTTGCCCGGCTCTAAAGGCGTTTACATCAGATGGACTATATACATGGCAGTGCTCAGTCTCTTATACCTTGTGAGGGTCTGTGCAGGCCTGGTCTGTGCAGGCTGGGCATAGGTATGTAGATGGAACAATGATGGGCGCCAGAAACATTTATAGTACAAACAAGAGCTTTATTGACAGCTGTTGATAATGCTCTTCACATAAAAACATTCTTTCGTTATACACAAACTGGTGACATTACAGGGGTAATACATCAATGCTTCTTCCCTAGGGAACTCTCGCTCTTCTTACTTTAGGGAAGTACTTAGACTTGTTCCTTCACGTGTTAGCTGGATTGGCCATCTCCTGTATAGCATCCGATATACTCCATTTAAACTGAGCCCCTTCTGAGATTAGTCCTGCTCTCTCACCGGGATGAGTATCCCGGTGCTGAATACTGAGTACCACTTCTACACACCCTACCAGTAGATCAGAGTTAGCTATGGACTACCTGGTTTGGCTGATCCAACTATGCCCCAGGGCTACTCCCTGGAGAAAACCCTGTGGGGACATATGCTTCCTCTTGGTGAATCTAGGGAGCTATCTAAAACCATTACTATGGACACTAACTAGATAAGGCACTTTCCCTAACTACAAAACAACAAACAGGGATAGGACAATATTAATATACTTATCTATACACTGAAACCTATTTACACATCTTCACTGTGAGGCCCTCTAACTGCCACTCCGAGGAACCTGCTTCTAGAACCTTCTATCAAGCTATTTAAACCCCGATGGTGACGTCACTAGTCACCATGCATAAAGTGGTTGTGGCTTCTTTCCTGCCATGTGATGGGAGAAGGGCATTTTCCTGCGCGAGCCCACATATTTAACCCTCTACCAGCTAGACGTGACGGGAAGTTTAGAGTAGGTTCCGAAGTCTTGTCCAAGCAGAGGCGGAAGGAAGTTTCTTGGGAAGATGCTGGTCCTCCGTTTAAAACCTTCCAAAGAGTTATCCCCATTCCTAACACAATTTTAACCCATGTGGTTTACAATGCCCTGTAAGCAGAGCGCCCCTGGTACCGGGTAGTGCCGGCAACCCAGACCAGATGAATTGTTGCTCTAAATAAAGAAGCACTTTATGTTTTTACAAAAGAAGCATGTCCCGTGTGTTTCCTTGGAGTGCCCAGCAATAGAAAAGGGCTGGTTGCAGCGTAAGCTTGGCTATAGCAGAAAAAACATACATTATAAATGCTGGTGTTAACTAACCCCTAGAAAAAGCGGTATGTATTGTATGAATTGCATACTCATTTTTGTTAAACTCTGAATGCATGGAAATCCCTTACAGATCGCTACAACTCGCACTTAAGACGTTAAAGCACTTGCTGCTATTTGTGCACAAAAACAATACTTGAACGACACAGATTCAGAGTGAATCGCTGTTGAAAAATATATTTTTTGATGTTATGAACCTTTAATTTGCCATTTCCAGCAAATGCCAAATTACACTGTGTGGTGAAGTCGCTCGGCGTGAGTGCTGTTTATTAAAGACGCTGCGTAGAGCCCGAGAGCAGTGTACCTGCTGTGCAGATCTCTGTGATATTCAGGACATGTCAGTTTCTAGTGTCCCACTCCTTGCCCTCCAATTAATACAGCCAGAGCTGCAAACATATTGTGGCATTTAGATGTGGGCATTGATGAAAGCTTTGCTGCTCCCAGCATGCTTCCCCAGGCTAACAGACATCACTTCCTTCCAGGTAACTAGGAAAACCCCACTGTGACGCACAGCAAGGAGTCACAGCCACCTAAATCAGCCAAAGTGAGGTGTGGAGATGAGGGGGAAGTACGCATTTAAAGCTCTGTGTGATACTCATGAAATAATAAAGGCTATTCCATATAAAGAGGTCATAAGAAAACTTCAGAATAAAATAATGTCTTGATGACTTTTTTTTTTTGGTTGCTACCTGATCACTATCAATTAGCTGGAAACTCTTGTTATTAAAATATGTTAGGATATCAAAACACTATAATATTTTAAGTATTTTGGAGTCCTCCCCGGAGACTTCCTTCTTCGTTAGGATATCAAATCACTGCAGACAAAAGGTGGCACTGAAATGTAAACAGGATCTGGGTGAAGATCACAAATATGTAATATACTGTAGAAAGCCTAGGGATGCAGATCTACTTGACACAAATCAATTCTGACCACATCATGTATTGTGAAACCCTGCCAATCTGTAGAAACGTCGATAAAATGAAAGATATTTAGTATAGTTTAAAAATGATGTATTGGAGAAATAAACCCTTCTGCTGCCAGACTGCAACGTATTTAAGAGCAATGAATTGCATGCTCATCTGGCATGGAAAGGGTCAAAGTCCTGGCCAAAACCAGCTTTGGGCTAAACACATCCTATGCAACAATGTCCAATTATAAACACAACCTTACATTTTATTCTGCAGGTTGGTGATACAGTGAAGTAATGCCAGGGATATGTTTAATGGGTCAACACCTACATACTTGGCTCATTTAAAAATACATAAGTATACAGATTTTTACGTCTTTTGTTATTATTTTAATGCTTCCCTAGTCACCAGATTATTTGGAGGTGTTTTACAGTCTTTACCTACTGGAATTTACTCTTCCCCGCGCAAACTTTGACTATCCAACCCTTTTGTTTTTGGAAAGTAACGATGATGCTAAAAGAACACAGCTAGGAGTGCAGAACAACACATGAATGATTGGAAAATAATGACTAAAAACATGATTTTATTTCAGATGGTGGAACCTAGTGGAATGTTCATGTGAAGGATAACGTTTTTCAAAGGAAGCCATCTTTATTGGTAAGATGTTCACTTCCCTGCCATATGGGACTGCCCATCTAATCCATTGACTGGGGCCAGCAAAGCCAAGGGGTTAAAGGTCAAAGGAGAGGTTAAGCATCCTTTGACACACAATGCCCTAAAACAGTGGTGCGCAAACTGGGGGGCGGGAGATTTCGCTGGTGGGGCGCGGGCGGTTACAGGGTCCCCGCGCTCTTCCCCATGACATTTAAATTAAATGCCGGGTGAGGCGTGAGGCCTCTGTAACTCACTTACCTGCTGCCAGCTGGGTCTTCGGCGAAGCGTCGCCATGGCAACGCAGCGTCAAATGACACCGCAGGGTCATGGGACATCACGTGTCGCCATGGGAACGCGCTGCAAATGACGCGGTGGGGTCACGTGACGTCACATGACCCGCAACGTCATTTCGGGAGAGGGGGGGGGGGGCGCGAACGCTGCGGCTCCCAGGAAGGGGGCCGCAGCTCAAAATGTTTGCGCACCGCTGCCCTAGGGCCTGGACTTTTCACCTGGTTTCTGATCAACATCAGATTAGAATTTTAAATCAGGTTAAGGGAAAGGTGCCGCTTTTTCCTTTAAGCTAACAGCATTAAAAATACCTTAGAATAAGATGGTAATTGAATATAGTCCAAAGTGGCTATTCGGATGAAAACGCCAATGGGGGTTTACGGTCGAGGACGGTCCCTTTGGACCATACTGAATAAGCTCCTAAATGTTCTCCCCTATTGCGAAAAATATCTGATCATTTATATCTGTGGAAACACAAAGCCAGGAGACCCCAGAATGTCCCAAAAGATCCCTAGTAGTTGCACTCCATGGCTGCTGAAATAAAGGGGGTTAAATACTCCCTGACACAATGTCTAATTGGCTTATAGAGGTACACAAAGTAACCGCTCCCTGCACTGTGGGAGGACAGTTACCACTAAAAACCTTAATAGGTCACAAATAATAAAATTTTATTCAACCAAAAACAACGGCGCAAAGTCATAATAAAACCAATAAAAAAATGGGTGGTAAAGTGACGACATGTGGTTAATGAACACAATGGAGACGGTGAACAACTAGTCTTTATTGGTATTGTACATATACCCTGGGGCCCAAGGAAAGGTGACTGGGATAGGAAACTTTTACAGACAGAATGTAAGTGGATTTACACACTTCAAACTCTCAGTCCCATGGGTCTGAATCAGGGCTACATGTACACTTTATAAACCAAGGCTATACATCATATTACATCGTTGGTGTTTACCTAGGGGGATCCAGGTGTAACGGGTTTCCCCCCCCCCCCCCCAATCGCAGATTGGCCCCTCTAGGGAAACACTACTCCGGTTACACATGGCTATAGTGTGGTGCAGAAACACACAAAGTGAAAACCGGATGCTTCTAAACTACAATATGATAATGAAATAATATACACACTATAAGTGATAAAGGTATATAGTGTGCAAATGATATCACAAATGTAATAAGTGACCTCCACCAACACAACGTGAATTATAAGTATAATTATAATGTGAAATACACGAAGCCACAGCGAAACGCGTTGAATCGATCAGCTGTTGGAGGTGACAGAGCTGGGGAGAATACCGGAGGAAGGTGCTGGCAAACTACGGAGACTGACACGCTAGGCAGCCTCTTCCGCCCTTACCTGAGACGTCACAGGATGTGACGCGGGCACACGTGACGCACGCAGGCACACGTGACGCACGCGGATGTACTCCGTCGTTCCTGGAGATACCGGCACCATCCGTCTGACTACAGCTGTCCTCTCCCACGAATATGTCTTTTATGTAAAATGTGAGTGCAATATCCATATTTATACTGTTGTGCAATACAATTTTAGATCGTACTATTGTGCGTTCTCTCTTTTCTCTCTCTATAATTCTTGGGAGATACTCTGAGTATCTATACGATCTACATACACTACAAGCTTCCAGAATTACAACTATTATACCTTCCTATAGTGTGGTGCACCTGCTGGCTTACAGGACTCCAGAGTCTGCCGCTTGATGGTGTTATTGGGAATGGCATCAGGACAGGCTTCTGGGGACACACCCAGTACGCACTCACGGTGACAGCACCTCCATCTATTGCAGGCCCCAGGATATGGGGTGGAATCCCTGGAATAGAACGTCCCCTTCAGGGATGAGAGATTCCAGTCTCAAAACCGTTTCTTACAATCAGGAACACTTTATTGCACCAACAGCATACACTGGAGCAGCATACACAGCAGTACAGGAACACAGGAACACAGGAGTTCTCCTGCAGGATGGACCTGGCCTTACACTCCCAGTCAGGGCCCTGGAAGCAGACCTAGCTCTTCCACTACCCCCTATCAGAGTAGTGGGAACAGTCTACCTGCCTCTCCCCTAAGGGAGGGCCCACAGATTGGCAGAGCCCTGCACAACTGGGTTTGGTGACTGAGCTCCTCTCAGGGTAGGAGCAACTGATCTAAATCAGGAAGTGCTTCTCCCTAAATCACATTCAGCAAGAGCCCGCCCCTGTCCCTTATTGGACACAGACAGAACTGCACTGACTTATCTGACTCAGAGAGCTGCAGTGAGTGGGGAGAACCCATGATTACTCCTGGCAACTTACCCTTACTAAGTATTACTGCCAGGAGGAGAAAGAATTATAGCCCCAAAACTACCCTGGGCTACACAGGTTTATAGTGTAATCCTAGATGTCCGTTTTGACCTAAGGGGCGGACAGCCCAGGTTAGTTTATTCCTACACTTATATACTTACATTGACTGTCCCATCATTTGTGTTACATCTATCCTCCCCTCCTCCGCATTGGTTCCAGAGGATAGTAGTTGAAGTGCTGATGGCCCCCATTCACACACATGCTTGTCCTATATCATGATTCACATGCAGCCTATTAACAGTCACCTAGTATTAGGGACAATACACTTAAGCAATATGGGGTTGTATTAGTGATCTCTCAGTATATGCGGGGCAGGTATACACTCTCTTTTTCCCTTTATCTCCCCTGCGATTTATTATTCATTTATTCATGTATTCATGTATCTATCACTGTGCGAGAAGCACATTTTGGCTATAATTCACTTGACTGAGTGATTGAGTACACTCTAACGAGCCTCCCGATTCACGACTCTGGCTTCAGTGTAATTGTCACCTCCCACCTTGAGAAAGCGCTAGTCCCGAGCGCGAAACGTACGTCGGGTATGACGTCATCGCGTTGACGTCGTGGAGGTCACGGGTGAGATTGTTCCGATATACTGGGGGGCGGATACGCTGTGATGGGTGGCGGGTGCTTGTAGCGCCAAGGTATATACAATAATGCTGCTGAGACTACCATTATGAGCAGACAGGCCACGGCCACATAAGGTACATTTTGTGTAGCCGTATAGCACTCTGATTGTTGCGCATCGTAGACAAGTTTATGGTGACTAGCCAATATTTACACACATTGACAACGTATGTTCATATATACTGCAGTATGTTTCACTAACAGCATTATATATTCTCTACCTTATTGAGTATATGCTTATGCACCCATTATACACAGCTACCTATCACATAGAGAGGAGGTTTTGTTAATGACCCTAAAATCATCTCCGTATCCTAATACAAACCTATTTTGGGATATTCAGTATTTAAGGGGTTAATTGGAACCCAATAAAGCAGGTACTATATACCTACCTCCTTAGTGGCTCACCCATATACGGAACGTTTAAGCAACCATCACCAGGGACTGTTCATATAGCCATTTGGGGTATATCCCTTGTTCCCTACTGAGGTTACTTTACCACCCATTTTTTTATTGGTTTTATTATGACTTTGCGCCGTTGTTTTTGGTTTAATAAAATTTTATTATTTTTGACCTATTAAGGTTTTTAGTGGTAACTGTCCTCCCACAGTGCTGGGAGCGGTTACTTTGTGTACCTCTATAAGCCAATTAGACATTGTGTCGGGGAGTATTTAACCCCCTTTATTTCAGCAGCCATGGAATACAACTACTAGGGATCTTTTGGGAGATTCTGTGGTCTCCTGGTTTTGTGTTTCTGTATAACACCATTCCTATGCACCGGCTGTGTCTTGACTGATTATTTAATATATTACTTAAATTGGTGAGCGGACAACCACAAGATAAGTCATTTTATATCTGTGACATGAAACACCATTCTGAATCTCATATGTAAAGTATCATTGTTTTTATTCGTTAAAGTCTTCCACTTTTTGGAATGACCATAAGGTCGTGTATCCGGCACACATCAAAACACACTGAAAATGCTTCAATTAGGCGCCTTTATTTTTGGGGACAAAACACAAAAACACGCGCAGGTGGGATAGGATAAAAGCTTCTCTTTGACGTTCTTGTCCCAACGCAATGAAGCAGTCAATATGAAACGTTGAGAGAAGCATGTCACGGCTTGTTACCATGGAAACGCTGTACAACTAGGGCACCGCCAAGAGCATCATCCATTTGTGCACAAAGTCTTGCCACTGTAAGGACATCAAATCAATAGCAGACAGCAGTAAGAACATGCAGGAAAAACACAATAGTGTTGCAAAATCTCAGCTGGAGCACCAAAGTACTAAAAGAGCAGGACGTTTCCATATACATACAGCGTATAGATGTAATGCCATCTTTTCAAAAGACTTCTTTAACAATAGCTCGACAGCGACACAGAAGTGTACGTGAAATGAGTTACTTGGATGACTGTATTAATTAAAGCGTTCTGCAGGATAATAATAATAGGCGAATGGAGATGATGGAGATCTGGAGCCCCTGGTCTCGCTGATTTTTGCAAGTCCGCCTCAGTCATCCACAGAACTCATTCAGTGGAGATTGATGTCAGATTTACACTGGGCCTTTGGCTAGATTTAAAAAAAACTAGGGATTAACCCCAAGTCAGTTTGACGAGCCTAAAATGCATTGTATATCGCTTCAACGTGACATTATTGATGATGCATAACTAGGAAGGAGAAGCAGTCAATGCTGCCTCTTGGGCTAATCTATATCGAAGACATACAAATCTGAGATTAGGCCTGGGGCCTGCAGGACATTGTTTTGTCATTCTAGTGGGGATGTCCCTGAGCAGATTGCAATGTTTGAGCCTCCACAAGACTACAATAATTCCCCACTTAATGATATCAGACTTTGAAGAGAGACTGACATTTTTGTTTATTCTGAAAACCTAATTGCAGTGCCCTCTAACTACAAGGGTGAGCAAACTTTCTACGTCGAGCTCCTAGGGTTGCAAGACACACACACTATCGTTAAAGGTGTGACGCACTCGAGACACACACACTCTCGAGACACACAAACACTCGAGACACACATGCTCGAGACACACGCATACACACGCTTGAGAAACAAACATACACGAGACATACACACGAGAGACACACATGCATACACATGCTTGAGAAACATACATGCTTGAGACACCCACACACACACACTCGAGACACGCTCGAGACACACACACACTCGAGCCCCACAAACACTCGAGACAGACATGCTCGAGACACACATGCACATACACACGCTTGAGAAACATACATACTCGAGACATACACACACTCGAGACACGTGGGAAGAAATCCCTGGACAGAGGATTCGGCAATGTGCTCTACTACAGCAATAGTGGAGGACAAGATTGCGTTCTCCGAATTAAAAGTAGCTGATTCACTGGGATGTCAGCCCAAGGCACTCCCTTCTGCCTACTGCCATCCAGAAGGCATGTCCATCACCCAAGATACCATCGTAAGATGGAAAGAATTGGTGTTGTACCAGATGCGAGACCCAGTGGCTAGAGCTATACACCAGGCCATTCAACAAAACAGCCCTTCCTTGGTGAAGCGTGCTCCTACTGACACAGTCGCTGTCAACATGATGGAATGGGACACATTCCACATGCAGCGTAGTCTTCTCTACAGGATCGTCCCATATCATAACCATCCAGATAGGAGACAATTAGTACTACCCAGATGCTTGCAGTACCATGTTCTACGATCTTTGCATGACGATTATTGACATCTGGGCGAAGACAAAACCTTCGGCCTAGTGCGACAGGTTCTTCTGGCCCAAAATGCCGGACTAAGTAGAGTGCAATTGTAGAAAGTGCCTGCGGTGTATACAGCAAAAAACACTGCCCACAAGCGCAGCCCCAATGGGCCACTTAAAGCGCTCCGGTCCCATGGACCTAGTCTGCATGAACTTTCTCTGTATCGAGGCAGACTCGAGGGGCATTGGGAACGTCCTGGTAGTGACCGATCACTACACACGATACTCCCAATCGTCCCCACTAATTATCAGAATGCTCTCACGGTAGCCAAAGTGCTGTGGGAGAAGTATTTTATCCACTATGGGTTGCCCAATCGGATGCACGCCGATCAAGGGAGAGACTTTGAAACAAGCTGATTAAAGAACTTCTCAACTTGCTCAACATCAAGAAGTCTCGGACCACTCCATACCACCCTAAAGGAGACGCTCTGCCGGAAAGTTTCAACTCAACCCTACTTGACATGCTAGGCACTCTAAAGGGCTCCCAGAAAGCTGAATGGAGCAAGGACGTCGAACAACTAGTGCATGCGTACAACTGCACCAGACATGAAATCCGCTACTTCATAATGTTTGGCCGAGAAGAGCAACTGCCTGTGGACATCCGTCTCCGGGTATCTACCGATGGAGTACCCAACATGACCCACTATAAGTATGTGAGGCGACTCCAAGAAAACCTTCACAGAGCCTATCAGTTCATGGAGAAAGTCACCGCCAAACTGAATGAGAGCAATAAACGGAGGTACGACCACAAGGTCCGCCATCGGGAACTTCGGCCTGGAGACACCGTACTCCTGTGAAATCTAGGAGTCCCCGGCAAACATAAGCTAGCGGACCGCTGGCTCCCTTCGAGCTAGAGTCCCAGATGCCGGTTCCTCCCTGTCTACAGAATCCGAGACATAGATGGAAGGGTAAAGGTCTGGCATTGCAATCACTTGCAGCCCATTCCTCAAGTGGAAAGTGGCCCAGAACCAGATTCAATAGCAAAAGCGAGGAGAATTTAGCTTCTGTCGCAGAACCGACTCAAGATCCTTTGGAAGGAACCTCCGCCAACTCAAATGGAGACTGGTGGGCACCACCCAAGGGAGCAACGGGTAATGGGCCAGTGCCTCATGTACCCTCCCCAGTGGCTTCAACAAGCCGTCCACTCAACACAGGAAGCCCGAGCTTCGTTCCTCAAAGAGACTGTTTAGAGACTGATTCACACCTTATGAGAGAGGCAGGGCCTCAAGCCAATGGTACAGTAGCCTCTCCACCGAAGATACTGGAGAAGAGACTCACAGGAGTCAAGGGGTGAGACGTCTGCCAACGAGACTGACGTATGATTTGTTAGGGGCACCTCACTATGAGTCTCAGCAGCTGTCTCGGAGCAGGTTAGCCTCTGTTATAACCATGATGAAGGGAGACGGGGGTGAGAGAGGATGGAGGGGGGGGGGTGAGAGAGGATGAAGGGAGGGGGAATGCGAGAGGATGGAGGGGGGTGAGAGGATTAATGGAGGGGGGTGATAGAGGATGAAGGGAGCGGGTGAGAGGGGATGAAGGGAGGGGCGATGAGAGAGGATGAAGGGAGGGGGGATGAGAGAGGATGAAGGGAGGGGGGATGAGAGAGGATGAAGGGAGGGGGTGAGAGTATGAAGGGAGGGGGTGAGAGTATGAAGGGGGTAAGATAGGATGAAGGGGTGAGATAGGATGAAGGGGGGAGAGATGATGACGGGAGGGGGGGTGAGAGAGGATGAAGGCGGGGTGAGAGAGGATGAAGGGAGGGGGTGAGAGTGGATAAAGGGAGGGGGATGAGAGAGGATGAAAGGAGGGGGGTGAGAGGGGATGAAGGGAGGGGGGGTGAGAGAGGATGAAGGGAGGGGGGATGAGAGAGGATGAAGGGAGGGGTATGAGAGAGGATGAAGGGAGGGGGGATGATAGAGGATGAAGGGAGGGGGGATGAGAGAGGATGAAGGGAGGGGGGATGAGAGAGGATAAGGTGAGGTGAGAGGATGAAGGAAGGGGGGTAAGAGAGGATGAAGGGAGGGGCGGTGAGAGAGGATGAAGGGGGATGAGAGAGGATGAAGGGAGGGGGGTGAGAGCATGAAGGGAGGGGGGTGAGAGGATGAAGGGAGGGATGAGAGAGGATGAAGGGAGGGGGGATGAGAGAGGATGAAGGGAGGGGGTGAGAGAGGATAGAGGGGGATGAGAGGATGAAGGGAGGGGGGATGAGAGAGGATGAAGGGAGGGTTGTGAGAGAGGATGAAGGGCAGGGGGTGAGAGAGGATGAAGAGGGGTGAGAGAGGGTGAAGGGAGGGGGTGAGAGGATGAAGGGAGTGGGTGAGAAACAATGAAGGGAGGGGGGTGAGAGGGGATGAAGGGAGGGGGATGAGACTGGATGAAGGGAGGGGGGATGAGAGGATGAAGGGAGGGGGATGAGAGAGGATAAGGTGGGGTGAGAGGATGAAGGAAGGGGGGTAAGAGAGGATGAAGGGAGGGGCGGTGAGAGAGGATGAAGGGGGATGAGAGAGGATGAAGGGAGGGGGTGAGAGGATGAAGGGAGGGATGAGAGAGGATGAAGGGAGGGGGGATGAGAGAGGATGAAGGGAGGGGGTGAGAGAGGATAGAGGGGGATGAGAGGATGAAGGGAGGGGGGATGAGAGAGGATGAAGGGAGGGGTGTGAGAGAGGATGAAGGGCAGGGGGTGAGAGAGGATGAATCGAGGGGGTGAGAGAGGATGAAGAGGGGTGAGAGAGGGTGAAGGGAGGGGGGTGAGAAACAATGAAGGGAGGGGGGTGAGAGGGGATGAAGGGAGGGGGATGAGACTGGATGAAGTGAGGGGGGATGAGAGGATGAAGGGAGGGGGTGAGAGGATGAAGGGAGGGGGAGGATGAGGAAGGGGATGAGAGAGGATGAATAGAGGGGGGATGAGAGAGAATGGTCAGGTCAGTTATTCATAAATAATCCGACCATTACGTCATTTGCTCTAAATTTCACTCCAGGCATGCACCAATCTGCATCAATTTGCACTATTTTATATTCTATTTCACCAATCTGCATCAATTTGCACTATTTGATATATATTTGAATGAGAGCAATAAACGGAGGTACGACCACAAGGTCCGCCATCGGGAACTTCGGCCTGGAGACACCGTACTCCTGTGAAATCTAGGAGTCCCCGGCAAACATAAGCTAGCGGACCGCTGGCTCCCTTCGAGCTAGAGTCCCAGATGCCGGTTCCTCCCTGTCTACAGAATCCGAGACATAGATGGAAGGGTAAAGGTCTGGCATTGCAATCACTTGCAGCCCATTCCTCAAGTGGAAAGTGGCCCAGAACCAGATTCAATAGCAAAAGCGAGGAGAATTTAGCTTCTGTCGCAGAACCGACTCAAGATCCTTTGGAAGGAACCTCCGCCAACTCAAATGGAGACTGGTGGGCACCACCCAAGGGAGCAACGGGTAATGGGCCAGTGCCTCATGTACCCTCCCCAGTGGCTTCAACAAGCCGTCCACTCAACACAGGAAGCCCGAGCTTCGTTCCTCAAAGAGACTGTTTAGAGACTGATTCACACCTTATGAGAGAGGCAGGGCCTCAAGCCAATGGTACAGTAGCCTCTCCACCGAAGATACTGGAGAAGAGACTCACAGGAGTCAAGGGGTGAGACGTCTGCCAACGAGACTGACGTATGATTTGTTAGGGGCACCTCACTATGAGTCTCAGCAGCTGTCTCGGAGCAGGTTAGCCTCTGTTATAACCATGATGAAGGGAGACGGGGGTGAGAGAGGATGGAGGGGGGGGGGGTGAGAGAGGATGAAGGGAGGGGGAATGCGAGAGGATGGAGGGGGGTGAGAGGATTAATGGAGGGGGGTGATAGAGGATGAAGGGAGCGGGTGAGAGGGGATGAAGGGAGGGGCGATGAGAGAGGATGAAGGGAGGGGGGATGAGAGAGGATGAAGGGAGGGGGGATGAGAGAGGATGAAGGGAGGGGGTGAGAGTATGAAGGGAGGGGGTGAGAGTATGAAGGGGGTAAGATAGGATGAAGGGGTGAGATAGGATGAAGGGGGGAGAGATGATGACGGGAGGGGGGGTGAGAGAGGATGAAGGCGGGGTGAGAGAGGATGAAGGGAGGGGGTGAGAGTGGATAAAGGGAGGGGGATGAGAGAGGATGAAAGGAGGGGGGTGAGAGGGGATGAAGGGAGGGGGGGTGAGAGAGGATGAAGGGAGGGGGGATGAGAGAGGATGAAGGGAGGGGTATGAGAGAGGATGAAGGGAGGGGGGATGATAGAGGATGAAGGGAGGGGGGATGAGAGAGGATGAAGGGAGGGGGGATGAGAGAGGATAAGGTGAGGTGAGAGGATGAAGGAAGGGGGGTAAGAGAGGATGAAGGGAGGGGCGGTGAGAGAGGATGAAGGGGGATGAGAGAGGATGAAGGGAGGGGGGTGAGAGCATGAAGGGAGGGGGGTGAGAGGATGAAGGGAGGGATGAGAGAGGATGAAGGGAGGGGGGATGAGAGAGGATGAAGGGAGGGGGTGAGAGAGGATAGAGGGGGATGAGAGGATGAAGGGAGGGGGGATGAGAGAGGATGAAGGGAGGGTTGTGAGAGAGGATGAAGGGCAGGGGGTGAGAGAGGATGAAGAGGGGTGAGAGAGGGTGAAGGGAGGGGGTGAGAGGATGAAGGGAGTGGGTGAGAAACAATGAAGGGAGGGGGGTGAGAGGGGATGAAGGGAGGGGGATGAGACTGGATGAAGGGAGGGGGGATGAGAGGATGAAGGGAGGGGGATGAGAGAGGATAAGGTGGGGTGAGAGGATGAAGGAAGGGGGGTAAGAGAGGATGAAGGGAGGGGCGGTGAGAGAGGATGAAGGGGGATGAGAGAGGATGAAGGGAGGGGGTGAGAGGATGAAGGGAGGGATGAGAGAGGATGAAGGGAGGGGGGATGAGAGAGGATGAAGGGAGGGGGTGAGAGAGGATAGAGGGGGATGAGAGGATGAAGGGAGGGGGGATGAGAGAGGATGAAGGGAGGGGTGTGAGAGAGGATGAAGGGCAGGGGGTGAGAGAGGATGAATCGAGGGGGTGAGAGAGGATGAAGAGGGGTGAGAGAGGGTGAAGGGAGGGGGGTGAGAAACAATGAAGGGAGGGGGGTGAGAGGGGATGAAGGGAGGGGGATGAGACTGGATGAAGTGAGGGGGGATGAGAGGATGAAGGGAGGGGGTGAGAGGATGAAGGGAGGGGGAGGATGAGGAAGGGGATGAGAGAGGATGAATAGAGGGGGGATGAGAGAGAATGGTCAGGTCAGTTATTCATAAATAATCCGACCATTACGTCATTTGCTCTAAATTTCACTCCAGGCATGCACCAATCTGCATCAATTTGCACTATTTTATATTCTATTTCACCAATCTGCATCAATTTGCACTATTTGATATTCTATTTCACCAATCTGCATCAATTTGAACTATTTTATATTCTATTTCACCAATCTGCATCAATTTGCACTATTTTATATTCTTTTTCACCAATCTGCATCAATTTGCACTATTTTATATTCTATTTCCTAAAAAAAATCCTCAGAAGGGCGCTCCCTCCCAAGACCCCTCCCCAGATTTTTTTTACGGAACATAATATATAAAGTGGTGCAAATGGGTGAATACTTGGGAGTGAAATTTAGAAAAAAATACTTAATAGGTCAGGTCATTTATAAATAACATTCTTCCCCACCAACGATTCTCGCGCGCGTCGCACCTTTCACCATTTTGTCCACCTGGCAACCCTATTTTACAACACACCCTTTAAAAAGTAAAGCAGGGTTTTTAAATGTATTCTTGTTTTTTTTAAATTTTTTATTGTGCCCCCTTATTTCATACCACTCCCTGAAATTACAATTTCTCCTACAAAATGTAACTTGCAGCTTGCAGACCTCGTTATGTATTTAAAAAAAAATGCTGCGTAATAAACTGAGGGAATTGTTTTTTTTTTCTGATCTTGAATACCCATGTGATATCTCCACCACTACACACTGCGAAGTGTAAGAGGAAGCACACAGGAGGTTACTTTTGACAGACACAGGAGAAGTCACCCTGAATAAACCAAAAAATGAACAATATAACAGTCACTTTTAACGGTTGGACAATTTTGAAGATCACACTGAGCCAAAGCGGAACCAAAGCTTTTGCGGTGTCATTCCCGGGGGGTGAGCAGAGAGGCGCTGCACACGGACGCGGAAGCCGGGCGGAAGTGAGGCTGTCAGTTGTTGTGTTGTTTCCCGGAGTTCCTTATCTCGGTTGCGCTCCGCTTGTCATGGCGCCGGGCTGGACCCCGGGTTACGCGGTGGTTATTTATCTGCTGGTCGTGGTAGTGCAAGTGGCTGATGGAAAGGTGAGGTTGTGTGTGAGAGCCCGCGGGTGCAACCACCTCATACCGTCAGGACCGGGACAGAAGCCACACCCCCTCTCTCGGGGGCCTCTTATCCTCCAGCTTCTTAAAGAGGAGCCCAGATACCCCCCTTCAATTCCTGGGGGCTGCAGCCCCCTCTCCCCCCCCCCCCCCATCAAATACACACGTCTCAGCTCTCCCATAACCTCTCCCCGTCATTACATGCACCAGCCCTCCATACTGCTCACACGTCACCTCTCTCCCCATCATTACATGCATCAGCCCTCCCTACTGCTCACACATCACCTCTCTCCCCATCATTACATGCACAAGACTCAGCCCTCCCTACTGCTCACACATCACCCCTCTCCCCATCATTACATGCACAAGACTCAGCCCTCCCTACTGCTCACACATCACCTCTCTCCCCATCATTACATGCACAAGACTCAGCCCTCCCTACTGCTCACACATCACCTCTCTCCCCATTATAACATGCACAAGACTGAGCCCTCCCTACTGCTCACACATCACCTCTCTCCCCAACATTACATGAACAAGACTCAGCCCTCCCTACTGCTCACATCACCTTTCTCTCCATCCCATACACACACCTTGCTACTCAAGCACCATCTTCCTGTCCCTGACCCCTCACCACCATATTTCAGCAATTCTCATAGGTCCTTCCAATGTCTTTGTTCCTCAGCCCCAATGTCTATTTTTTTAATCCTACCATTCACCTGCTTTCCAATCTTTCGGGAACTTCAACCACTCCCGTCATCCAATTTCCTAATGTTAAACCACTTAGAGCACCTGAATCCTCTAATTCGTAATGTTCCACTTCCCCCTTCTTCACCATCATTAGGAGGAACTCTCGTAGGACTAAGGCCAGTTATATTTGGGTCATGCCTCTTTCACCAAAATCTGACCCGTATATTTATGAATATATGTAAATATGATGAGCTGAGACTTGGGAGAGGTTTGATTTTCTTGACTTGGGGGGGGGGGGGGGGGGGGGGGGGTTGAACCATATTCTTTCTTACTTTTATTTTGTTATTGGGTGATTCACTGTTAGTTTAAATTAAGTCATCTTTAGATCTGTCACCACTTTGCCTTCTCGGGTATAAAAATACTAAAACGTGTATTTTGCAGAATTCTGAGGACGTCCGGTGTAAATGCATTTGTCCACCGTATAAAGATAAACCTGGCAAAATATATAACACAAATGTGACACAGAAAGACTGGTGAGTTGCTGTTGAATTATATTTCTCCACATCTTTATTGATTCACTAATAATAATAATATTCATTTCGGAGAGTCTCGGTTTTACTTAATTTTTTTCCTTCAGTGCTAAAATACACCACGTTTTTGGTCCTGTTGTAATAACAGGCACTCTCACCCCCCTCCCTCTCTCACCCCCCTCCCTTACCTAACTTTGGTGGATGACTGCAGTGGTAGGACTGACTGAAGATGAGAGCGGGAGAAGCGGATCACCATGTCAGCAGGGCAGCAGAGGCGTTAGATGGTAAAAGGCGGGCGGTGCCAGCAGCAGAGCATTCACATCCATGTGAGCAGCAGGAGAAAAGCCGGGTAGGAGCGTACCCCTTCTGACTGACCCGAAAGTCTTCAGTAAAGTTACTGAAGACTTCCGGGTTGGACCCGCAGAGGCGCTACTACCTGGCTTTTTTCCTGCTGCTCACATGGATGTGAATGCCCCTGCTGCTGCTGCCGCCGCCGCCTACCTTTTGCCATCTACAGTAACGCCTCTGCTGCCCTGTTAACATGGTGATCCGCTTCTCCCACCGCTAGCTTCTTCAGCTCCTATCTTCTGTCAGTCCTGCCTCTCCAGCTCACAAAATCCACTTGCCACATGTGCGTGGATTTGTCAAGCACTGGTAATTGAAGTCTATGGGGATTGTTGTCTGAAAATGTCCACTTTGGCGGAATTACCCCCCAAATGTCTGTGTTAAAGGGTGCGCCTTGATGTAATTTATAGGACTTCCACGGTTGGGGAATGGGACGGGTGAGTGGAGAATAAAACTGGTAAAGTATAATATATATAAAAGTTAGCACAAGACGATTATAAGAGTAGAGATATGGAATTCAGCTTCGAATACAAGTCCAATATTTACCGATCCATAGGACCAACCCACAAGACTTTGTTTGACATACTATGGGCAAATCCTGAAATTACAAACTTTCCTTGTAGGCAAATAAAATCCGATAAGAAAATCTAGATGATTTTCCTACATGGGCGCTGCAGTATAATATCAATGATAAGCCGTCAAACAGAGGAGCCTGGTTCAAATCCCGGCTCCTTGGGGAAGTCACCTGATGTCCCTGTACCTCCGGCAACAACAATCAGATTGTAAGGTCTATGGGGAAGAAGCGTATAGTGCCTACAACAATTCTATGTACTGCGCTGCATACACGTCAGCACTATACGAGAAAAAAACAATTATAAACGGTATAATAAATATTATGAAAGTTATTAACCCTGCGTGCCCCCAGATGTGTCCGGCACTATAGGGGTTCTATGACGCACAGGGTACATATATCATGCTAGAAATGCTAGTTTCACAGCTCCACCGAAGTGGTGAACACGATGGGAGGTCCTGATGATACTCAAAAGGCAGATCAATATCTACCACACATCATAAGATCTGTTCGGCAGCTAAGTCTTGGGGAGGGTGTGGGACCTGATACAGTGCAGCGTATTTTGTCGATGAGATTCAGGAATATGCGAGGCAGGCGTAGTTAAAATGGCAAATACAGCACTGGTTTAAGCCTTGTTGCCCCCTTAGCAAGTGTGCACTAACATCCTGGACTCGACCCTTTTTATTGTAAATGTTTGCTCTGATGTTGTAGAATAACTGACCCCTTCCAATATGGCACCATGAAGCCTTTTCATGTACAGCATTTTGAAAACTGAATGATGGACAAAAATATATTTTTTCGAGGGTTTCAGCAGCTACACACAGACACCCCCTTTTTAATACAAGGCTCAATTCTTGGAAGCAGGTCATGCAGCTTCCTTATGACAGGAAGCATATACAGTACAGTGTAACAAATCTCCTCTGAGGGAGAAGGAACTGACTGGCACTGTGAGTAAAGCCACTGACTGGCACTGTGTTTAAAGCAGGGGAACCTGGTTCAATACACGGGGTCGGCTCCTTGTGACCTTGGGCAAGTCACCTTATCTCCCTCAAGCAACAAAAACATAGATTGTAAGCTCCACGGGGCAGGGACCCGTGCATGCAAAAATGTCTCTGTAAAGCGCTATGTAAAACTAGCAGCGCTATACAAGAACATGCTATTATTATTATATAGCAGGAAAGTAACACATTATTTTCATGAGTTTCTCTCTATACATTGAATCTTTTAGTGACAGCTACTTGGTACATTTAATTAACCCCTTGCCTGCCAGATGGGACTGCAACACATTCCTCTTGCAGTGAATCGGTTAACATGTTTCTCAATTTATTAGTATACAGCCTGTTTATCACACACGAGCTGCACAGAGAGCCTGGCGGTCCGTTTTGTGCTACTGAAATAAAACGATGGGATGTGCAAGCCATTGCTGGCCACGTTTAATAGCGGGTGATAGCGGATGTGTCCTACATTCATATTAATGGGACTTAACCATGTCTCTGTTTCCCTTCCTCCAGTGACTGTCTCCATGTCGTCGTCCCCATGCCTGTACCTGGGGCAGATATGGAAGCTTACTGCCTACGCTGTGAATGCAAATATGAAGAGCGGAGCTCCGTCACTATTAAAGTAACTTGCCTCCATGCCTGTTATGTTGTGAGAACCACGAAGTAAAGAGATGAATGAGCATAAAGTCCCATATTCACTAACTAACAATTTCAACTCCAGTCTTCAAGACCCCCCCCCCCCCCCTAAGAGGTCGGATTTTAAGGATATCCCAGCATCAGCACAGGTGGCTCAAAGACTGAGCCACCTGTGCTGAAGCTGGAATATCCTGAAAACCTGACCTGTTGATAGCTTTTCAGGACTGGAGTTGAGGACCACTGTTTTATTGTATTGTCATAATTCACATTCTAACAACAATACATAGGGGCCATTGTATTGGACATGGACAAATCGATCAAAATCCGATCCGCGGATTGTCCCGGGCTTTTCGGGCCAAATCCAATCCATGCGCTGAAATCCGGTCAGGATTTCATCCACTTTAGCCCACTCGGATTCCTTAAAATCCATCCATGAAGTTCGGTTTCCCAGATTTGCCACTATTTCTATACTCCCCCTCCACGTTATAATTCCGTTTGACCGATTCGGATTCAGTTTGCAGGTTTTGGATTCCAAATCCGGCGGACGGATTCTCAGTAATAGGAAAGAAAAAAAAACGAATCTGCCTTGAAGACTAAACCGTGGCTCGAGGGGAACTGGTCAATCTGCGTCTAGGCGGAAAATGTGTCCACCTCTAATACTGACTCCCTTGTATTTTTGTTATATTATTAGGGACTCTTGATTTAAAAGCCTGGCATTATTTGGCATGCATCCAAGTATATTTTTACTATTAAACCTATAACTGTGGATATATCATTTTGTGTTTAGATCATTACATCCCTACTCTTTATTTTGAGGGTATGGAGTTAGGGCTGGAAAGTACATGTGAAATGTCAGCAGTATAACATGTTCTGCACCTCCTTCCATCCAGGTTACAATTATAATCTACCTGTCTATACTTGGCCTGCTTCTGCTGTACATGGTGTACCTTACACTGGTGGAACCCATGCTGAAGAGACGTCTGTTTGGCCATTCCCAGCTCATACAGAACGATGATGACGTGGGGGTAAGTTTCTTCCAGAATGAACCGCATTGCGGTGCTTTGACTGTGGTCATCTCCTCTCTGACAAGACAGGTCCGCAATGGGTTGTAGTTTCCCGAGGTAGCTACGGGGTTAACGATCTGTTACTGAGGTTATGCAAGGAATGAGCTGCTGCAGTGTAAGGTGATGTCTGGGTATTTAGGCTGAAAGATGGATCGAGATTGTCACGTACGGCCCACCTGAGAGCACGCGACTTGCATACATGGGTTTATACTCGCACTCGCAAGTGCTCCCACTGTTCACCTCCACAGAGCTCCCTCAAATGGACAATATCACCTCTACAGGATAAGGGTTAGTACACAGCTCACAAGCTGCCCCACCCTTCACCTTCGCAAAGGTCCCTCAAATGAGTTGACATCTCCCCTAAATCTGTCCCAATATACCAACTGTCACAAACAGCACACAAGTGAGCACGTGACTTAGATATGCAATCAGGGTCAATACACACGGCTACTCCCTTTTTTCCTTCGCAAAGGTACCTCTGACGAGTTAATATTAACCACTTACTCCATTGCAATCATATCTATACACTTCCACCACCTGTGATCTGCAAATAAGATGTCAAATTAATATTTGCCAGGGCCCCAGGTCCCTGTTTATTATAGAGAAAACGATGCACTTTAGAACGCACATCCGTTGTAGCAAAATGTGTCCGAAAACGTAAATACTCTCTCCAGAGCGGGCAACAGTTCATTCGGAGCCTAAAGCATTACTTATTAAATGTTTTAATATATATAAAAATACAGTGCTTAGGTTACAGAAAAATGGACTACAAGAACATAGTTATAATCAATGCAGAACAGTTTCTTAAAATAAAAGGATAAAACATCCATGAGAAATCTCTATACAGTACATTACCCAAATGTTATAGGTTTTCCGCCAGAGAGGTCACTGGTACAGAAGATGAGATCTCATGTATTTGGTCCCAAATACACCTCTCTTGAGATTTTTCATAACCTTTGCTCAGACTAAGGACAATTTTCCCCATTGCAACAACATAAACCCAGCCCCCATCATAAATCGGCTGTGAGATTGACAGCTTTACAAAATGACGTTTAACTAAACCGTTCAATATCTAAATGTATTCATAATTTTCCTTAACTTACACTTACACACACGTGAAGCACATCAATACATTCAGGTGCTCATGGCGGACGCGACAAGACTAAATATGATCATCTTAATCCTAAATGTAAGCGACAAATGAATCTGTCCCTCATCTCTTAAACATAGTGTGTGATGTCACTATTACTGTAACAGTACACCCGCGGCACGCTCACTATTACTGTAACAATACACCCGCGGCACGCTCACTATTATTGTAACAATACACTGCGGCGCACTCACTATTACTGTAACAATACATTGGCGGCACGCTCACTATTACTGTAACAGTACACCCGCGGCACGCTCACTATTACTGTAACAATACACCGCGGCGCACTCACTATTACTGTAACAATACATTGGCGGCACGCTCACTATTACTGTAACAATACACCCGCGGCACGCTCACTATTACTGTAACAATACACCCGCGGCACGCTCACTATTACTGTAACAATACACCCGCGGCACGCTCACTATTACTGTAACAATACACCCGCGGCACGCTCACTATTACTGTAACAGTACATCGGCGGCACGCTCACTATTACTGTAACAGTACATCGGCAGCGCGCTCACTATCACTGTAACATTACATCGCCGGCACGCTCACTATCACTGTAACATTACATCGGCGGCACGCTCACTATCACTGTAACATTACATCGGCGGTACGCTCACTATCACTGTAACAGTACATCAGCGGCACGCTCACTATCACTGTAACATTACATCGGCGGCACGCTCACTATTACTGTAACAGTACATCGGCGGCACGCTCACTATCACTGTAACAGTACATCGGCGGCACGCTCACTATCACTGTAACAGTACATCGGCGGCACGCTCACTATCACTGTAACATTACATCGGCGGTACGCTCACTATCACTGTAACAGTACATCGGCGGCACGCTCACTATTACTGTAACAGTACATCGGCGGCACGCTCACTATCACTGTAACAGTACATCGGCGGCACGCGCACTATTACTGTAACATTACATCGGCGGCACGCTCACTATTACTGTAACAATACATCGGCAGCACGCTCACTATCACTGTAACAGTACATCGGCGGCACGCGCACTATTACTGTAACATTACATCGGCAGCACGCTCACTATCACTGTAACAGTACATCAGCGGCACGCTCACTATCACTGTAACATTACATCGGCGGCACGCTCACTATTACTGTAACAGTACATCGGCGGCACGCTCACTATCACTGTAACAGTACATCGGCGGCACGCTCACTATCACTGTAACAGTACATCGGCGGCACGCTCACTATCACTGTAACATTACATCGGCGGCACGCTCACTATCACTGTAACAGTACATCGGCGGCACGCTCACTATTACTGTAACAGTACATCGGCGGCACGCTCACTATCACTGTAACAGTACATCGGCGGCACGCGCACTATTACTGTAACATTACATCGGCGGCACGCTCACTATTACTGTAACAGTACATCGGCGGCACGCGCACTATTACTGTAACATTACATCGGCGGCACGCTCACTATTACTGTAACAATACATCGGCAGCACGCTCACTATCACTGTAACAGTACATCGGCGGCACGCTCACTATTACTGTAACATTACATCGGCGGCACGCTCACTATCACTGTAACAGTACATCGGCGGCACGCTCACTATTACTGTAACAATACATCGGCAGCACGCTCACTATCACTGTAACAGTACATCGGCGGCACGCTCACTATTACTGTAACATTACATCGGCGGCACGCTCACTATCACTGTAACATTACATCGGCGGCACGCTCACTATCACTGTAACATTACATCGGCGGCACGCTCACTATCACTGTAACATTACATCGGCGGCACGCTCACTATTACTGTAACAGTACATCGGCGGCACACTCACTATTACTGTAACAGTACATCGGCGGCACGCTCACTATCACTGTAACAGTACATCGGCGGCACGCGCACTATTACTGTAACATTACATCGGCGGCACGCTCACTATTACTGTAACAGTACATCGGCGGCACGCTCACTATTACTGTAACAGTACACCCGCGGCACGCTCACTATTACTGTAACAATACACCGCGGCGCACTCACTATTACTGTAACAATACATTGGCGGCACGCTCACTATTACTGTAACAATACACCCGCGGCACGCTCACTATTACTGTAACAATACACCCGCGGCACGCTCACTATTACTGTAACAATACACCCGCGGCACGCTCACTATTACTGTAACAATACACCCGCGGCACGCTCACTATTACTGTAACAGTACATCGGCGGCACGCTCACTATTACTGTAACAGTACATCGGCAGCGCGCTCACTATCACTGTAACATTACATCGGCGGCACGCTCACTATCACTGTAACATTACATCGCCGGCACGTTCACTATCACTGTAACATTACATCGGCGGCACGCTCACTATCACTGTAACATTACATCGGCGGTACGCTCACTATCACTGTAACAGTACATCAGCGGCACGCTCACTATCACTGTAACATTACATCGGCGGCACGCTCACTATTACTGTAACAGTACATCGGCGGCACGCTCACTATCACTGTAACAGTACATCGGCGGCACGCTCACTATCACTGTAACAGTACATCGGCGGCACGCTCACTATCACTGTAACATTACATCGGCGGTACGCTCACTATCACTGTAACAGTACATCGGCGGCACGCTCACTATTACTGTAACAGTACATCGGCGGCACGCTCACTATCACTGTAACAGTACATCGGCGGCACGCGCACTATTACTGTAACATTACATCGGCGGCACGCTCACTATTACTGTAACAATACATCGGCAGCACGCTCACTATCACTGTAACAGTACATCGGCGGCACGCGCACTATTACTGTAACATTACATCGGCAGCACGCTCACTATCACTGTAACAGTACATCGGCGGCACGCTCACTATCACTGTAACATTACATCGGCGGCACGCTCACTATTACTGTAACAGTACATCGGCGGCACGCTCACTATCACTGTAACAGTACATCGGCGGCACGCTCACTATCACTGTAACAGTACATCGGCGGCACGCTCACTATCACTGTAACATTACATCGGCGGCACGCTCACTATCACTGTAACAGTACATCGGCGGCACGCTCACTATTACTGTAACAGTACATCGGCGGCACGCTCACTATCACTGTAACAGTACATCGGCGGCACGCGCACTATTACTGTAACATTACATCGGCGGCACGCTCACTATCACTGTAACAGTACATCGGCGGCACGCGCACTATTACTGTAACATTACATCGGCGGCACGCTCACTATTACTGTAACAATACATCGGCAGCACGCTCACTATCACTGTAACAGTACATCGGCGGCACGCTCACTATTACTGTAACATTACATCGGCGGCACGCTCACTATCACTGTAACAGTACATCGGCGGCACGCTCACTATCACTGTAACATTACATCGGCGGCACGCTCACTATCACTGTAACATTACATCGGCGGCACGCTCACTATCACTGTAACATTACATCGGCGGCACGCTCACTATTACTGTAACAGTACATCGGCGGCACGCTCACTATTACTGTAACAGTACATCGGCGGCACGCTCACTATCACTGTAACAGTACATCGGCGGCACGCGCACTATTACTGTAACATTACATCGGCGGCACGCTCACTATTACTGTAACAGTACATCGGCGGCACGCTCACTATCACTGTAACAGTACATCGGCGGCACGCTCACTATCACTGTAACATTACATCGGCGGCACGCTCACTATCACTGTAACATTACATCGGCAGCACGCTCACTAATATTGTAACAGTACACCCGCGGCACGCTCACTATCACTGTAACATTACATCGGCGGCACGCTCACTATCACTGTAACAGTACATCGGTGGCAGGCTCACTATCACTGTAACATTACATCGCCGGCACGCTCACTATCACTGTAACATTACATCGGCGGCACGCTCACTATCACTGTAACAGTACATCGGCGGCACGCTCACTATTACTGTAACAGTACATCGGCAGCACGCTCACTATTACTGTAACATTACATCGGCAGCACGCTCACTATTACTGTAACATTACATCGGCGGTACGCTCACTATCACTGTAACAGTACATCGGCAGCACGCTCACTATTACTGTAACATTACATCGGCGGCGCGCTCACTATCACTGTAACATTATATCGGCAGCACGCTCACTATCACTGTAACATTACATCGGCGGCACGCTCACTATCACTGTAACAGTACATCGGCAGCACGCTCACTATTACTGTAACAGTACATCGGCGGCACACTCACTATTACTGTAACAGTACATCAGCGGCACGCTCACTATCACTGTAACATTACATCGGCGGTACGCTCACTATCACTGTAACAGTACATCGGCGGTACGCTCACTATCACTGTAACAGTACATCGGCGGCACGCTCACTATCACTGTAACAGTACATCGGCGGCACGCTCACTATCACTGTTACATTACATCGGCGGTACGCTCACTATCACTGTAACATTACATCGGCGGTACGCTCACTATCACTGTAACAGTACATCGGCGGCACGCTCACTATCACTGTAACATTACATCGGCGGCACGCTCACTATTACTGTAACAGTACATCGGTGGCACGCTCACTATCACTGTAACAGTACATCGGTGGCACGCTCACTATTACTGTAACAGTACATCGGCGGCACGCTCACTATTACTGTAACAGTACATCGGCGGCACGCTCACTATCACTATCACTATCACTGTAACATTACATCGGCGGCACGCTCACTATTACTGTAACATTACATCGGCGGCACGCTCACTATCACTGTAACATTACATCGGCGGCACGCTCACTATCACTGTAACATTACATCGGCGGCACGCTCACTATTACTGTAACAGTACATCGGCAGCACGCTCACTATCACTGTAACATTACATCGGCGGTACGCTCACTATCACTGTAACATTACATCGGCAGCACGCTCACTATCACTGTAACATTACATCGGCAGCGCGCTCACTATTACTGTAACAGTACATCGGCAGCGCGCTCACTATTACTGTAACAGTACATCGGCGGCACGCTCACTATCACTGTAACAGTACATCGGCGGCACGCTCACTATCACTGTAACAGTACATCGGCGGCACGCTCACTATCACTGTAACAGTACATCGGTGGCACGCTCACTATCACTGTAACAGTACATCGGCGGCACGCTCACTATCACTGTAACAGTACATCGGCGGCACGCTCACTATCACTGTAACATTACATCGGCGGCACGCTCACTATTACTGTAACAGTACATCGGCGGCACGCTCACTATCACTGTAACATTACATCGGCGGCACGCTCACTATTACTGTAACAGTACATCGGCGGCACGCTCACTATTACTGTAACAGTACATCGGCGGCACGCTCACTATCACTGTAACATTACATCGGCGGCACGCTCACTATCACTGTAACATTACATCGGCGGCACGCTCACTATCACTGTAACAGTACATCGGCGGCACGCTCACTATCACTGTAACATTACATCGGCGGCACGCTCACTATTACTGTAACAGTACATCGGTGGCACGCTCACTATCACTGTAACAGTACATCGGTGGCACGCTCACTATTACTGTAACAGTACATCGGCGGCACGCTCACTATCACTGTAACATTACATCGGCGGCACGCTCACTATTACTGTAACAGTACATCGGCGGCACGCTCACTATCACTGTAACATTACATCGGCGGCACGCTCACTATTACTGTAACATTACATCGGCGGCACGCTCACTATTACTGTAACAGTACATCGGCAGCACGCTCACTATTACTGTAACATTACATCGGCGGCACGCTCACTATCACTATCACTGTAACAATACATCAGCGGCACGCTCACTATTACTATCACTATCACTGTAATAATACATCAGCGGCACGCTCACTATTACTATCACTATCACTATCACTGTAATAATACATCAGCGGCACGCTCACTATTACAAAGTACCTATAATGAATTATCAACAAATTGTGCAGTTGTGACTACTAACAAACCAAAGGTGGGACGTACAACTGATGTGAACCGTGTGATTATGTGAATTTTCTGACCGTTGATGTATCTCTGTGCGCCGCTTTGCGTCACCTTGCATACTGGGCAGTGGCAGTAAGAAGCTACGTGACGCACGTTATACTGAGATGTTACATTCTGTGCAGATATGCTTACACACTGACAATACTTCGTTATGCGTCAAACAATTTGCCAGGCCTGGGGTGGCATGAACCTCATCGGTTTAAATTTATGCTATTGGAAAAACTTGAATACCACATACTGCAGGGGTACTCAACTCCAGTCCTCAAGGCCCCCCCAACAAGTCAGGTTTTCAGTCTTTGACAGAGCCACCTGCGCTGAAGCAGGGATATCCTGAATACCTGACCTGTTGGAGGGGCTTGAGGACTGGATTTGAGAACCCCTGTCATACTGGTTTTATATGACATATCCTGGAGCAGAAAAACTTCTGTGTACGTGTGCTTTTGGTATATATCCACCCTTTTTCTTTATAACTTGGCCATCATTTCATATTTAGATCACTATAATAGAATGCGTCACATTTTGGATGGTTTTCAGGTGAGGTGTTAATCAGTTTGACAGCCTAATAACAATATCAAATAACCAAAAAAAGGTATCGCTGTTTCCAAAGCACTGCAGACCCATATGGGTTTAAGTTTACTGTAACTACGCTGGGCAGCTGTAAAGACAATGAGCAAAGATTACAGCATATTATAGCACTTACTGATCAATTTAAAGTATTAATGCTGAGTAGATCATAATTTAGTAACTTGATCTCGCCTGCTGGAGAGACGGTTTCTTTTTCTTTGCCCTGTTCCACTTGATAGACTATAGATAGAACAGGTGTTGGATCAGACAAAGAGGCTTCTGTTTTATAAATAAGTTACGGGAGAATTCAGTAAATACAGAATAAATCATCGTTGTCATGACTTGATTTACACCGAACAGGAACTAAACTCAATTCTTGAGAACCATCACAACGTATGCTTGGCTCCTTTTGGGTTTGGAATGGGTCCTTGCCCTTCATAAACAGCTAGTGATGGGCAAAAATATGGTGTCCATCGTAACATTCATCTAAATAGTAATAATAATCTTACTGGAAATAATAGGTTTTGGTAACAGTTACAGGTTCAAAGGTTTGGTCATTGGCACATACAGCACAAATGTCAACACAAACTGTAGACTGACAATGACACTCCGTGTATAGTTGCTGCTTTAACCAATTTGCTCTCGTGTGTCTGTCGCTATCACAAATACTGGGTAAGATAGAGAACTTAAAAAGTTTGAAGTGTGAAAACCTTAATGTGTGTAATAAGTTCTCTAAAAAATGGTATAAATGTGTCTAACCAATAACACCTACGGATTAGAATAAAGATATGCAAATATTGTGACTCACCAAGTACATATAAGTCCCTAATGGGAACAACAAAATCTTGCGTGCAAAAAGTGTCAAACATATTTGAAAGGAAAGTGCAAGAACAGGTAACAGTGGCGATCCCTCAAAATAGCTGGGTTTGACGTGATTCCCTAAATTGGGAAGGGCTCAATTCAGAACGGTGTGAAAATAAAACAAATGATACTGGCCCTAATGATGCTGCTGCTCAATCGAAAGGATCGTCCCCTGATCCTTGGTGGGAATGCGAGTGTAGTAATGATGAGCGCATGCAAAAAAGAGAAATATACAAGGTAAACAAGTATCAAGCGTTTGATACTTGTTTACCTTGTATATTTCTCTTTTTTGTATGCTCTCATCATTACTACACTCATATTTGAAAGGGAAGTAAGGAAGATCCCAATAAAAACTGAAATGTCCGAATTATGAAAAATAGAACAGGGAGACTCAAGGCAGCTTTTCTCGGGATACCCAAATCCAGCAGCACAAGCTAAGAAAGATAAGCGCAAGCTCCATAGTATTAGTAGTATTATTAGAATGTGTATATCGGTATAAAAATTGATGTGCTCAGCTTCTAATACGCTAAATAATATAAAACTGACCGTAAAGTGAAAACATAAAACACTGGTGAATAAAGTGACAATCACAAAATGGGCTGGTTCTCTTTACTGGTGCTGCTCAAAATCTGAGATCCCACACTGGATCCTCTAAAGGAGAAGATAAAAGAAAAGAGGGGTGTGTGTGTTAGTGTGTGTGTTAGTGTGTGTGTTAGTGTGTGTGTGTTAGTGTGTGTGTTAGTGTGTGTGTGTGTGTGTGTGTGTGTGTGTGTGTGTGTGTGTGTGTGTGTACACATCGTACATACAAAGAAGTTCCATGTCTGCTAACCTCTTCCCAGTAATGTTGGCCAAAAGTCCAAACTAATCCATGTAGTTCCCCTTTGCACCTTGACTTGTGCGAGTGCTCCCAAAGCGGATCTCCAAAAACGAAAAGACAAGGCGCACCAGGGGTAAATGTATAGAAAAGCAATGTAAAAATCACACGGTATCTAGACTTGCAATTAGAACAATGGGCGGAGCTCTGCGGTGGGGATCCCGCAATCCGTTGGTGGAATGTCCTCTGAAGCTGGGTGCACCCTGCTCGCGGACCAACCGGAAATAAAGGGAACCTACTGCGGAGCTCCGGCCACTGTATTTCTTGTAAGTCTGGATATTATGGTTTTTTTTTCATTGCGTGTGCATGTGTGTCATTTTCACCATCTTGATGACGTAAACACCTTTCCATTGAGAAAGATTAGGCGTCACTCAAATCTGCCTGCACAGAAATGTTTAAGAAAAGTGTACACAGAAACACTATAGATACTGTCAGGTTTCAAGAATCGGGATGGGGATGGGGGAGAGTATTTTTGGTGCCAATTTTTATATAACGTTGGCTTTCATTTTGTCATACAGTTCTATCTTTTGTCTGGCAATTGCTATGCAGTGTTAGACAAGTGCATGTGGGTTTATACTGTATGCCCAGCTCCTCTTGCGACCCCCTCCTCTTCCCCCCCCCCCCTTGAAATACTAATCCTCAAATAGAGGTGTGACAGGCTCAATGGAAAAATACTAAAAGAACACCGTTTTCACTGTTTACCGTGCGGATCACTGGGAAAGGTAATCTGCCAGGTATGTACATTGGGTGTGGGGGGGAGGAGTGAATAGCAACAACTGTATATTAACACAGCATGATAGAATTATTGCATTTGACATCCCTGTGGTAGTGAAGAGGTAGAGCAGCCACACACGATCTTTTATACAGCGTATTAAACTGGGTAATGCATTCCTGTGAAAATGGTGACTTGGGGTAAAACACACATGTTGGCCTTTTTACTGGCTTGTCTTTTTTTTTTCTCTTGTGTAAACAGTGTTGAACTTTTCTACACAATGTGGATATAAACCAGTAGGGACGAGAGTCGTCAAAGCGTTGCGGCTTATTGTGCTCAGTCTGGCGGTAATCAAATGGCGGTTACCCCCAGATCGGTGGCAATATCCAGCCTCAGTCTTTGATGGCGCTCTGCCTTTGAATGCTGTAGCACACACAATGTCCATTGTAAAGTATTTATCTGGGCGTTTCTTACTCAGGATCACCAGCCTTTTGCCAACGCCCACGATGTGCTGGCACGATCAAGGAGCCGGGCAAACGTATTAAACAAGGTGGAATACGCCCAGCAGCGCTGGAAACTGCAAGTGCAGGAGCAGCGCAAGTCCGTCTTCGACCGTCACGTCGTACTGAGCTAATCAACTTGAGTTTACATCAAGTCCTTGGAGAAGAACAAGTGGACTTGCCTATCCCTCCATACATCGTCTTCCTGATGCTTCTCCCATTAAAATAACCATGTTGTATTGGGCGCAATTTAGTGACCAGCAATATATTGCAGGTACCTCCCACAAAGGGGTTACATGCTTCAGATCTCATTGGAGGCAAAATGTGAAAAACCTGAGTGGCTAAAGATTCTATATTAAGTCATGGGGTTGTTTTGGGTGATGAAGAGCTCTGTATATATTTTAAGATGTTACTAATAAAATAGTTACATTATCTACCCCACTGGATGTAATTCTGTATTTAAAAGCTCATTATGTTTATTCTGTTTGGAGTTTTCCCAATATGCCAGTGTAATTACTGTAGTACAAACAAAGTACATTCATTAGCCAGTGAGAGGTTTAACGTTCTTCGGTATGATTTGGTAGATATTAACATCCTTCCATTCCACTGCATTAAATGTCGCACGTTGAAATATCTGCATTTCTCTAATTGGACTACCCTGCTGCTTGTGGATTTGTTGGCGCATTGCATGGAGTTCAGCACTCCTTTTTGATGTGGCTAATTGCTTTCTTCGCTGATTCTTATGGCGATATTTCAGTGCAACTGTACGCAGTATTGACGGAAGGTTGAATTCAGGAGTCCATGTTGCTATGTACAGCCCCAGAACTAACCTATCTTTCTTTAACATAGCGAGTACATAAATACTACTGAAAGACAATGGAAAGGTGCAATCACTTCTAGCTAAGGCCAAAGTACGATTTTCTGTTCCAGTTCAACATGTTCTCAAAGGTATAGTTTGTTACGGAGGATAAGACTCCTTGGACTGCAAATAATCTTACTACTGTATCTGTACCTTCTTGCACCTGTTAGACTGTGTTACTTCTAAGTTAAACATGACAATGTGTCTTCGTTTTCACATGGCGTACAATGGTCACAGTCACCTATGTAAACATATATTGTAACACATCAGTGCAAACACTTTGGAAGAGTGCAATGTTATAAGCTTGAAGGTTCGCTTAAAGATGCATGCACTATTTCGGTACAAAGTATACTGTATATGATGAGATTTTTGGATTCAACCTCAGTGCTTACATGTCATTTCCCGTCTCAGATAGCACAAATCCTTTTTTTTTCACCGTAACTGGAATTGCGTATTAATCTCACTAGTCGGTGTACCACTTTTTGTATCTTGAGAATGAATAATAAAGACTTAAACATCTATTTCTTGTGGGAATTCTTCGTTTTTAAATTTTTCTGTCTTGAAAAGATGAATCTCCCTTTTTAAGGTTCTCGGCACAATGCATTGAGGGCCCAGATCCACAAAGCTCTGTTAAGTCAGGAATCCTAACGTGACGTTACCTAAAATAAACACGGACGTTCTAGTATCCAGAACCATAGTATCTGCAGAGCGAATTACATGCCAAAACAATGGCCGTTCTACATCTCATTAGCATAAGCTTATGTTACTGTAGCATAAGCTTGTTACTGTAGCATAATGTTTGGTTATCTTCCAGTAACATGGCGTTAATTACGTCTGCGCATTACTCCAAGCCAGACTCCGATAGGGATTTAGCTGAAGGCGAGCAGAGAGGGAAATAATGCTGTTAATGTCTAACTGCGGCGCTACGTCCATTCAGACCCTGTAAAAGCCCTATTTCAGGATCTAGGTGTGCGTAACGCCAAAGTTTAGCCATGACCCAACTAAGGTAACGTTAAGCAGATGGTTGTGGACAAGCGATGTTATGGAAATGCCTCATTTTCCGGATTGTTGTCACCAACGACTGTCGTTGTTACCGCTATGCTCTTTGCGGGAGAAAACACAACAACGTTCTTTGTCCTTTAAAGATGCCCCTTTAGGTTAACGTCCTGCTAAGTACGTTTTGTGGATCTGAGCCTGTGACCTGCAGCACTGAGGGAATTAACCAACTGCAGTTGATGAAGGGGTTTAGATGTAAAATGTTTTGGAACATCTAAACTCTCGTCGATGTGGACACCACCATTCAAATACTCTCAAAGCTTTTTACGCAGGAAAACAGACTGTATAATATCCGCAAGGAATAATAATAGTTTTTTATATAGCACATTATATGCATAATTTTGCATACACAATGAGTCACTACCCTGTCGAGCTTACAATCTAATTCTGGTGCCTGAGGCACAAAATGGCTTCGCCCCGAGGTCACAGAGCGTCAACACTGGGATCCGCGTCACGTTGGCACTGAGTTACGCCTTAAGTTTCCGTTATTGCCATTAAGGTTATTACTGATGGGCGCTTGACTGTAAATATTGGAGCGCTCATTTAATGTTCTTTGAGAAGAGAATTAAAGGGGTGTTGTAAACACAGTTATTCTTAACAAACGTAGCCTGCAGCAAGTTAATATCCGGAGCTGCTGCCAAGACGCAAGTTACTGTGACAACATAGGAAATGTCATGACAAACGGCATTACCCATTACTATTTGCAAATAAACAGCTTTATTGGTAGTAATACAGCTGCAGAGCTTCGGTCTTTTGTCAGTTTTTATTTTCATATTTGTTTCATACTATTTGCTATTTACACTTGTGTTGGAACAGGAGTCCTGAACAGAGCTGCTAAGTTCTAGTTTATGTATAATCTACTTTGCATATTGTCTGCAGTAATAATAACCAGTCCCTATAAATTAGTTCAGTGTTTCATGCTACTGCACTCTACGGTGTCAATGCTCCAACCTTCAGGTAAGAATGACTTTTAGTCAAGAAACCATAGTAAACAGGATGAGTACAATTTCACCAAGTCTTCTTAACCCATTTATTGTCAAAATCCCCTGGAATTATTTCCTATATACCAACATTCTTAGTCCTGATTTTATAACAAGGAATTCTGCACATTTCAATCACCCCTCAACTTTAAGAGCTCATGGCAGAATATTCATTACCATTCTGGTTTTAACAATATACCAATATGAAGCCGGCTTTTTAGAAAGCAAGATATTGTATTATTGCGAGTTGTATTTTTTTATATATATCTATATCTCTCTATATCTCTCTCTCTCTATATATATATATATATATCTATATCTCTAATCTCCATCTCTAATCTCTTGTGACCTTGGGCAAGTCACTGTGTCTCCCTGTGCCACAGGCACCAAAATCATAGATTGTGTCTGTATTAGCTAATGTACAGTGCCCTGTATAAGGACGTTATATAAATGTTGTTATAAATAAATGACAACAAAAAAAAAAGTATAAATGAGTGCATAGTGCAGTATGTTTGTGACCTCTGCAATCAGGATTAAAAAAAAACTTTAAATTCACTTTTTCTGAAAGATATTGAAATGTCAGATTTTGACATCCGGAATGCGGTTTATATCGGAGCGCTTTCAGTCTGCTGCAAATACAATGTTTCTCATGCTAAATGGAGGTGGGATTTTAACCCCTGTGCTGCCAGTGGGGACAGCAATGTAATATTTTCTTGGCCCCTCAAACAGCAAAGATGTTAACTTTCTAACACTGGTTTTTAAAGTGCAGGTTTCCAGCTCTCGTCTTTAAATTGGCAATCCGGGTGGCATTTCTTGCTTTTTTTTTTTAGTTATAGGTTTAAAGCAGGGGGTCTCCGGAGCTGATCTAGGTTAATTTCCGTCCCGGGGACCCCCTGCTTCCTGAGATACTGACCTCCGTAAGGTGTGCCGCTTTAAATGTCCCTTGTTACGTGGGCCAATAGGAAGCCGCGAGGGTTGACGTCAGAAACGCGGAACATTAATAGCCACCATTATGTTAGCCACACAGCCCTGTCGGAGCTGCTACATGAAGGAGATTCCAGAATCCCCTACGGAGGTAAGTATTTCGGGAGGCAGGGGGTCTGCAGAGCTGAAATTAACACGGTTCAGCTCCGGAGACCCCCTGCTTCAAACCTATTTTTTTTTTTAATATTATGACAAAGCAAGAAATGTAACCTGTAGTGCTGCCGTAATTACCACTACCAGTCCACATTTTAAGGATGTCCCTGCTTGAGCACAGGTGGTTGCCAGTGATTGAGACCCCTGTGATGAAGCAGGGTTATCATTAAAACCTTACCTGTTACTTAAAAGACGGGTTGGGATCCCTTGTATAAAATATTTGGTTTTAATCCACATCTAAGTAATAATACATTGTTGATGTGCAGGTTAAAGGGCTACAATGGATAATAGCATCTACAACCTGCTGGAGAAGATACCAATGGTCACTGATGCACAAAGTCGTGCTCAGCTGTCACTACCCTTCTGCGTGGATCCCGCGGTTAAGTTTCATCTGTATCCGGAGGCCTCTCGGTTCTCATACTCAGAAGACCTGGCTTTACTTTCCTTCGCAGCAGACCAACCTGTGCTAGAACATTATTACAACGACCCCTATAATATCCCTTTTCAACCAACCTGCCTTAAATTTGGCCATCTTGAGGGTTCCTATGGACCATCTTACATTCGAAAAAGGAACGAAAGAGAAAGACAGAGAGTGAAATGCGTCAATGAAGGATATGCCAAACTCAGGAGGCACCTGCCGCCTGAATACTTGGGAAGACGCCTGAGCAAAGTACAAACACTCAGAGCCGCTATCAAGTACATGAAACATCTTCAGGATGTTCTTTGTTGGGATGCCAGTGAGGCTTCTATAGACATCCTGCAAGGACGCAGCAAAGAGCCCAGCTCAAACATACCACAAATACGCTTTGCATGAACTCCTGAAGAAGACTTTGAAATAATAGTAAGAAAGCAGGGAGGGGGAGCTTGAGATAATTAATCAAAAAATCTGTTTCTACTTGGATCACCTCATTTTATCTGATGGATAATATAATTCTGGTGTGAGCTTTTATTTTCCTGCTGTAACAATGCGGTGCTTGCTTATAATGCATACGTAGACAGAACATGTCTGTCCTAATCCTCACAATTTCCCTGCAAGCTGAGTTTGAAGCAGGGGAACCTGGTTCAAATCCTGGTGTCAGCTCCTTGTGACCTTGGGCAAGTCACTTTATCTCCCTGTGCCTCAGGCACCAAAAACATAGATTGTAAGTTCACCTGGGCAGATAATGTGTGTAACAATCCTATGTGCTGCTTACCGCACATTATACTGTAATTGTGATGCGCTTTGGGAGAAAAGCACTATATGAAATAAAGTTATTACTATCATTATTCTATATTAAGTAGGTGGGTGTGTGCATAGAAGTTAGTATCTGATTACCAAAGAGTCATACAGCAAAGTACAGAAGTTCTGTTTGTGTATCCCAATAAAGCTGGGTTCACATATACACATACTGTACTTCATAGATCCGTGTGGCTTCCTCAAAGCAAATTAAGGGACTTGTGGAGTATTTGTGATAACCCTGATTGCTAGAGACTAGCTCAGATAGGTCTTGGTTTAGCAGCTCTGACCCCACTTAGACCATAGTAACATATGCACAAGGTAAGGGCAAATCAGTTGGCATAACTGGGGAGATATAATATCAGCACTAGCTGTTAATCAGGAGTAGAGGGTCTCTGTAAACAAGAGCCTGACATAGACTCGTCGTCATCCATTGTTTTGTGTGATACAAAAGTCCGATCACACACACACATCTGGAAGGTGACACTTTCATAAACAAATGAAGTGAGACTAAAAAAAACAGGAGCTTTTTACACCCCTATTTCTAAAAGCCAAAGTGGAGAAAATACTGATCAGAGCCAAAGAGAAGAGGTCAAGTGACTAGCTTTCCTTATTCTGGGCAGCTGGCCTGGGATACTGGTCCAAGGTCCTTCCTCACAAAGAGACCTGTGCTACCCTGCGATGCATTGATAACTCATCTGACCAATGAAGTTGCACGTAAACTTATCTTTACATTTAGCACAGTACAACTCATTTTTTGAAAGCACTGATAAGAAAAAAGGGCAATTTCCCCTCCACATCCCCTTTATACCAACCAACCCCCCCCCCCCCAAACACAGAACTAGGTGAGTATCACATTCTGTTACTTTGTTTTTATTGTTAAACTTACTAATGTAAGTTATTAGAGGTCATTTATTTTGTATATGAAGTCAGACATTAAGCCCTATTTACCATGCCTTTTGTTTTAGTAGCCCAAGCATGCTTAGTCTGCTCTGGCCTTGCAGTTGCTGTTCATGACTGCAGCTATAGTAACAAACATAGCAACCGGGAAACATTAGACTTTCTTGCAAACCCTCACTCGGCTGGCAGAATTCCTGAGAGCAGCGCGGCCAAAAACCGTCAGCATCAAATGCTCTCCTCACTGGTAAGGAATCTATTCCTCGGGTCTCTTAGAGAATGCAGATTACGGTCTACATTATTCAATATATACATTAATGTAACCCATTCGATCTGTTGCCGGCCCATCTAGTTATTTAATATACCTGAGGCACCTATGTATACATAGATCATATTTAAATTTATTTTGTGCCTCTGCATATTAGTGCTGAAAAGTAGTACAGACCCCTTCATAAAATGTGTGTTGTATGTAGTGTAGGAAGATTTCATACATCTGACGTATAATTTGTTGTTTGAAATACATTTTGACATCATGTTAAATACCCGATAGATGCAATTTAAAGGAAAACAGAATTGTGTGTATCATTTTTTCTTTTTTACATTTTTAACAAGTCTTGGTAAATATAAATGCACGGTGTCATGTTATTTATAATAGTCACATTGGGAAAATAATACATTTTGTTAACCTGTACAATGAAACATCTGTAACTACAGTACGTCAAATAAACAGATTATACTTTACATCAGGTCACAGTGTGTACGTAACCTCGCAGGCCCCTCCGTTAGTAAAGCTTAAGTTCCGACTGACCCTAAAGTTAGTGAAGTTTACGAGATAAAATGTCAACAAGTAATTATGTGTCTGAACTTACAGTTTTTGCTTTTAACTTCTGCAGAGCTAAAAATGTGCCAACCTCCCCAGCACGGGGATCTCCCCAGAGTAGCAGAGAGACTTAGGCCTCTGAAAGGACATGCTAATCAGCTTATTTGGATAAACAATAAGTAAATTCCATCAACAATAGACAACCAATAGGAAAATAATTAACCTTTCCTAGATCCTAAGAGAAAATGAACACTTGTCATTTATGTGTAAGCTGTTTGCCCAAAAAATAACAATCTGATTCTTGTACGACAGACCTCGCTTCACAGGATGGATCATTACATGAGACCGTTATGTTCAGGTCACAATTACTGCAGTATGGTGCCTTCACTGAGCCCGCACTCTTGCAATGGTCCGATTTGTCATCCAGAACCTCTCTGCGCATGTTCTGTCGCAGCCCATCCTTGTGCCACCCACCACTCCCTCCCTCCAAGGTAAAACAGCTCGTTTTCAGCTGCAGTGGGTATCATGTTATGTTCTCCTGTCCCTACTCTCAGGGTGAGCATGGCTTCAGTTCCACCTCAGAAATGTTCCACCATTATCCTTATAAACCTGGAAACATGTCAAGGTAAATCCTTGTAGGAGGTCCTCTATATATATATACTGTATATATATAGACATGTGAATGTGCTCACAAGTAATATTTGCATATGCTATACGGTGGAGGGTTGTTAGTCACCTTTTCACCCACCATAACTTAAATAATATATAGCTGAGTTTTAATACTCAAAAACAAATAGACGATACCGTTCTGTGGTATCGTATCATACGGTATCGTCTATTCGTTATATATATACACATACACTAGGATAACCAGACGTCCGGGATTGTCCCAACGTCACACACACACACACTATTTTATTTTAATGATAAAAACATGATACGGTGATGCATTACATGTATACGCCTGTTATATGTTTATATGTAATATTTTTTTTTAAGATGCCTATGGACAAGTCATTTGCCTCATTTCTCAAGCATAAGCTGTAAGAATGTAGCTGGACAGAAAACATTTCCATGTCTATCCCTGTTAACGATACATGAAACAGTACTGGCAAGAAGGCAGCATGATGGATTTTACTATCTTGCTACAGTAAAACAAGAGGTATGGTAATCTCACATTCCATGTGATTAATAAGTGTACGTCACTAGTGGTCTGGGATGCAAAGTGTACAGGAGAGCAGAATCCATGATAACAAAGCTTTTTAGACAACGTTTGTAATTGGTTTCTATTTTATGTACAGCGTACAGCATTGATTAAAAAAACTCACAGTTATGAGCACGTTCACGTGTCAGAGACAGGTCCATAAACCTGCCTTAACCCATAATCACACAGCATACCATGCTTCTGTTAGCCGCTAAGGATTCTGGGTAATAGAATGCAAATGAGTACTCAGTTTGTCAAGCACGGAATGCCGTGTGATTATCGGGTAAGCTATGTTTGATGACTTATTGCAGAAGTGAACTTGCTTATAATTAAGTGTTCTTTATCATTGCTGTATGGGTGAGGATGTTTAGCATTTAATGTTTTATACTCACCATAACTTATTTGTGTACCTATTTATACAAAAAGAAAAAGGAGAAACAGGGGTGTCTTCATTTTATTTTACATTTTTTTTAAATAAAAAGCTAAAAGTGTAACTAGATGTACTATTCCATAACATCAATACGAACCACTGGATAGGAGCAGAATATCGGCACATGCCTATTTAGTGCAGATAAATATACATAAAGAAAACACATTTCTATTTGTTCTGATAGTCTAGACACTGAATCACTTTAATTTTGATACCAGGAAGAACAGGGGATGTTCCTGATTGGATTTAATAAGCCATGTGCAGAGGGAGAAAGATACCAGACCATGTTGCAAAAGACAGAAGTCGGTGACATCGTTCAGTACTTGGATGCGCTGAGACATTGCATACTTCCAGGAGACAATGTGTTGGCTCCATGGGAACCAGAACTGACAAGATATGGCCCAGGAACTGTGACAATGGGTATTGAGACCAGGGATCCTCTAAGAGGTATGTGCCTCCGTTTGATGTGCTGTGTGTATATTTATATATCTTCCATAAAGAGAGAACAGTGTTAGGCATAAGAAAAATAATATGTAAACAAATAAATAATAATCAGCAAAAGATTGTGCAGAGAGAGACTGTTTGTCTAGCTGATATTTAATGACTGAAGCTTTTGTTTGTGAAGGGGTTCATTTTTTTATTAGACTTTAATTTTGCTCTTTTTATCCTAATAACCTACTTAATTGTCATTTCGTCCATCAGTTTTCTAATTAGGATTAATATTTTGAAGGACCTCTTGAAAACACAGTGTCGTGGCTTCTGAGTTTTCTGAAAGCGGGTGTTGTAAAGGCTGTTTTCTGTTTGGGGTTTGACTCGAAGATGAAAGATCTAATAAACATTCCTGAAACAGTTACATTGAATTGGTAAAAACCAGCAAAAGAATTGTAGAGCAGATATTACCTGACTAAATACTTGAAGCCTATGGTGGCTTCCATTGGAAAGCAACCCCTTTAGCCATATATAGAATTAATCCATAAGTGCTTTTCACTATACGGTACCCATTATATCAGTTAGTAGGATGGCACCTCTACACCCAACATGCTTGTGCCTTGCAATTTAGGGCTAATCACATGTGAAGCTCTTCATCTGACCACTTGCTGGAGTGCAGATTATGCCTTGAAATCACATATATTTGAGCAATATCAAATAAGAGGCTTTTCAGGTCTAAAGTAATAAGCATAAAGAAACTTCATTTTGAAAATGGTTTTAAACGATATATTTTTTTAAACAGCCACTGAAGATGAGGCACTTACAGTGAGTTTTTGGAATGGGAAGAGAATAAAGGTCCCTCTTGGAGTTGCTGTGTGGATCTCTCCCTCAGCGTACAAGATGATTGTAGACATGCTTCACCTGCCCATCAGCAGCAGACAGAAGCACCGGGACACAGCTCAAAACTCCACCACTTACGTAAAACAAGACCGCTTTACCACTGTGCCCGTCCACATGTGTACGGCTGACCACTTTTACAAGCACAAGTGTCCACATCGTGTTGCCCATCCACACTACACACATCAACATTGCACCTGCTGCTGTTTCCCAACACATAGCCAGTGCACATGTTGCTATGACCCCAAGTGTCAAGACTGGTGGCCCCTTTCACCCACAACTACAGTCTATGTTCAAGGCAGGAAAGAGCAGGAAGAGGATCAACACATGAATTCAATTGCAAGAGGAAGAGAAAGTCCCAGAAGAGTAGATGACGTTCACCTCTCATCTTCCACCTCCGAAGAGGATGATGGCTCTCATGACGATGATGAAAGTGTTGATGAAACATACCTATCACACAGCACAATGGTAGACAGTGCCGTGAACACAGATTCCAGCCTGTGGGAGAAGCCTAGCTATGATATTAGTGACCGGCCCGATTGGAAGTATTGGAAACAAAGTCAGCCAGAACCTCATCATCGAAAACCAGGTATTTGCATTCTGCCCAAAAGGTGGTCAGATTTCCAATACTTCAAATACTGTATTGTGCATGGAACTGTATCTCCATCAACTGCTTCTCCCAGTCTTTTTCTAAATAGCCCTAGGGCCCAGGCACTTCCCAGCAATTGTGTAGTTTTGTAGAACAATGATTATACAGTATTATGGGGAGGCTTAAAGCAGCAATCTGCTTGACTTTAAAGTTTTACATTTTTGTTACATTATTTGAATCACATGGTTTCTTAGTACACACTGCCTCAGCATAGAGACAATTATCCACAAAACTATGTCCGGGTTATAGAAACGAACAAAAATCAATACATTAAAAAAAAAAAAGGTGGCAGCAGAGGTAGGAAGCATCTGGCAAGCAAATGAATAATGGCGACCGGTGACGTTCACCTGAATGGCACTCTGGCAGTGGGTTACCCGACTACCTTCTCGGGGAAAAAATAATTTCTTGAAATAAATAAACTACAATTATTTTGAAACTGGGAAGTGCTGAGCTCCTCTGCAACAGCAGATCACTTACAGTAGGTTGGATATTTGAAAAGTAACCACCAAAACCATTAGGAAGGTTGATTCTCTGACAGAGAGCTGCATTGTAAAGCGCGAGTCGGGCAGAGCTCCACTGCCAGCTTATCAAAAATTACAGTGACAAATATTGCACGTGCGTTTTCAAGACCACACATGGTCACGTTTTCAATATATATACGATTCAGAATGTTATGCAAATGTATTCAATGGTCTATTTCTAGGCATGGTATGCAAAAGAAAAATATCGTTATGGAAAACAAGACATTCTTTACATCTAAACACCCTTTAGCTTTAGCCTTGGCATTTGAAATATTGCTCACAAGATTTAACGTTTGTAACATAATTACTTTACTCCTCTGCATTTTAAACCCAGAGAGAAAATGTCAGATAACCTTTGGCCTTGTATTAGAAGATGAAGTGGAATGTCAATAGATATATAATCACATATTGTAGAAGCGGCAACCCGAATGTTGCGTCAAACATTATATTAACCATGTTCGAACATTTCCAGGGAGCAGCGTTTCCAGCAACAAGTTCAAAACGAAGACATCTGAATCGAATTCCAGTGTGTTCTTGCCGAATGCTGTTGGACTGGCCAATCAGCGTGCATTGTTTCAAACGATTTTAGATTCTCCAGCAAGGCGCCTCACAGTGAAAGATGTCCTGATTCACAAGGATTTTAACCCATCCTACAGAGTACGTGATGATGAAAACCTATGTGAACAAAATTACACAGACACGCATGTGTGTATACATAGGGACAGAGATCTATCCAGTGTACAGTATATACCCCTCCTTCCAGGGTTTAAGCTCACCCCACTTTTTAAGTAGCAAGTTTTTTTTATGCTCCTGTGCAGGGCAGGTCTATTAAGACCATTCTCCCTGCCCTGCAGCGGTGAATGAGAATGTTCACAGCTAGTGTTAGGACCTGTGTACTGGTCATGCCGTGACGTGGCTGCAGGCTTATAACGCTTTGGCCAAAGGGTTTAACTAAATGACCCTTACTCATGAGAATACTAACATTTAAGTATTTAACTATGTATTGACACATTGGATGTAGCATTGGGTATTTTTGTCTTTTGTTATGTACACACATATACACAAAGTTGGAAGGACACACCGAAACGTAACAGATAGTATAGGGGGAAACATAGCTGCACCACAGAGGGCAGATTTGGGATCTAAATATCAATAGTACATAAACTGCGGACACTCTGTATAAGTGTTGATTTGTTTGGCTTCCGTTGGATTCTTTATGAAGAATACTCTTTGGATAAACACTTAAACTGCGGGCACTCTTAAGTACTATATTATACATATAGAATTGCGTGTAAAATGTATCAAGTTGTGCAGAACTGATCCCACAGTCAGATTTCCATGGATATGATAAACTAGTAAACATAACCACTACATACCTAGTGGTAAATTCTACATACCTAGTGGTAAATTCACACCAGTATCCAAGGTACAAACGGTAGGGTTAAGAGTTTTGTATTTGGAGCTTAAATAAAAACGGATCACTTTCTGTCTTGAAAATGTCTTTCACAGCAACGAGCACCTCCGGTGGTCGAGCGTCTTGGAGAAACCGAAATGGATTTTTTTTGCCAGAAACAAGCTTCTCTAGAGCAACAACAGAAGAACAAGACACAGCATCTAGAATGGGAACAAAAGAGGGAGCAAGAAGCTGACCAAAAATACAATGACATCCAGGAGGCTCACAGGTAACTTCTTTACAGGATTAGTATGATCTATTCCAGTGTTTTTTTAACATGGGTTCCCCGGGACATCCCTATAGGGTTCCCTGCAATATTCAGGTCTTTTGCAAATTGTACCAAACACAAAAGAATGTACAATGCTTCTGATCTCAGACGCGCTATTAGAGAGGGTTGGGGTTCCTTACAATGCTTCTGATCTCAGACACGCTATTAGAGAGGGTTGGGGTTCCTTACAATGCTTCTGATCTCAGACACGCTATTAGAGAGGGTTGGGGTTCCTTACAATGCTTCTGATCTCAGACACGCTATTAGAGAGGATTGGGGTTCCTTACAATGCATCTGATCTCAGACGCGCTATTAGAGAGGGTTGGGGTTCCTTACAATGCATCTGATCTCAGGCGCGCTATTAGAGAGGGTTGGGGGTTCCTCAGAATTTCACAATATAATTATAGGGTTCCTTACCCCAAAAAAAGGGGTTAAAAACACTGATCTAGTTATTACTCAATTTCCGGTCTATAGCTTTAGAATTTCCATAGCTAACCAGCTATATGTCCACATGTTGCTCACGTCAATTGGAAGTATATAGATGGTGTATAGGGTTTCAAAAATACCAATTCCTTGTTAAATCAAACTAAACCCTTCGTTCTGTTTCATTACAGACAACAAATTATCCTAAAATAAACAACACATTTTTCTTTTAGGAAGAAGACGTTGCAACACTTCAAAGATGAAGCCCTGAAGGTTAAAAAACAGATCCTGAGGAACGAGCGAAACATTAAAGCCAAGCAGGACGCCCGTGAGAATCACAAACTGCGGACGCAGACGCTCGCAGCAGAAGACAAACAGAGAGAACAGCGCAGGCTGGATCACCTGCAGCATGTCCGGGAGAGGCTGGACCAGAAGGAATACGAGAAGTGTGCTGCAAACGAACAGAAGCAGATCAACAGTCTGGTAAACTAGCCACACTCTACATCAGGGGTGCTCAACTCCAGCTCCCCCCCTCCCCTTCCCCCCCCCAACAGGTCAGGTTTTCAGGATCTCTGCTTCAGCACAGGTGGCTCAATCAAAGACTGAGCACCCTGTGCTGCAGCAGGGATATCCTGAGAACCTGACCTGCTGGGGAGGGCATGAGGACTGAAGTTGAGCGTTCTTGCTCTACATAACAGAGTAGGAAGAATCATGTTCTGTAGGATGTTCTCTTCCATGAGCAGCAGTAAGAATGTACAGGGTATAATGAAAAAACGGGACACCCCAGAAATCCTATATTGCTTACACAGGAGGAGAAGCCATTACATCAGCAGCAACGAAGCTCAATGTTCCATTCTTCTCATTCTTTGCTACCCTCTGGAATGGGCCACACAGCTCTCGTCCGTGAACCACGATTTCACTGTATGCCATTTTAATAATTCTTGAAAAAACAGGTCCCAGGCAGAGATTTAAATCATCAATGGATGAAAAGGTTAAGAAAAATAGGGAAATTTTTGCAAAAAAGAAAAAAAAAAAAAAAGGGGGTAGTGCTAATGTGTGTCACAGCAGGTAGGGTAAACCATCTGATTATTAGCCAAGTTACAGGAACAAAATGTATACCATTTTTTTTATTATTAATTTTGTTCCTGTAACTTTTTGGCTAATTATCAGATGGTTTACCCCATCTGATATTAACCCACATTAGCGCTCCCCTTTTTCTGCAATATACGGTTTAGGGACGCGCTAGGACAGTTCCTGTGGGTTTGCAGCCGCTTATTAGATGTTCTCAGGCATTTTACTCATTCGTTCCTTTTAAATTGGCGTCTCTTGTTCACGTTTTCACTTATTGACACAACCGGTACATTTATTTAACACTAGCTGAGAGACCCGGCGTTGCCCGGGATGTAAATGCGTAATAGGTAGTATTATTTATAAATCGTGGAACAATAGGTGAGTATTTGTTGGAAAGGTGGGGTGAAGGTGGGGGTGGAGGAGTGGAGGGGAGGTGAAGGTGGGGGTGGAGGGGAGGTGAAGGTGGGGGTGGAGGGGAGGTGAAGCGGGGGTGGAGGGGATGTGATCCGGGGGTGGAGGGGAGTTGAAGCGGGGGTGGAGGGGAGGTGAAGCGGGGGTGGAGGGGAGGTGTCAGGTGAAGCGGGGGTGGAGGGGAGGTGAAGCGGGGGTGGAGGGGAGGTGGAGGGGAGGTGAAGGGGAGGTGGAGGAGAGGTGAAGGGGGGGGGTGGAGGGGAGGTGAAGGGGGGGGGGTGGAGGGGAGGTGAAGTGGGGGGGTGGAGGGGGGGTGGAGGGGAGGTGAAGGGGGGGTGGAGGTGGAGAGGGGGTGGAGGGGAGGTGAAGGGGGGGTGGGTGAGGGGAGGTGAAGGGCGCTCACTCACCCGTCCGGCCGCTCCCTCACCCGTCCGGCAGCTCCCACGTGGATCTGAGGCGGGAGGCAGCGTGTTGTGGCCGCTCCCCCGCTGTGTCCCGGGCGCGCGCTCGCTCACTCCGCTCCCCCGCTGACTGTAGCGGCGCCGGGGGGGGGGGGGGGTGGAGGGGAAGTGAGTGAGGGGAGGTGAAGGGGGGTGAGGGGAGGTGAAGGCCGCTCACTCACCCGTCCGGCAGCTCCCTCACCCGTCCGGCAGCTCCCACGTGGATGGAGGGGGTGAATGTGCGGGAAACAGGGAGAGGCGGAGCCTCCGGGACCGGTGGGGAAGAGAGCGGGAGATGACATCTTGGGACAGGGGGGAGCCCGCGGCCTGTCACGCGGTGACAGGGGGAAGCCGGGACCGGAGGGGCATCCCCCCTCCCATCTCCTGTCGCGCGGCCTGTCACGCGCGGTGCCGGGGTGTGAGCTTGGGGTGTGTGTGTGTGTGTGTGTGTGTGTGTGAGACACTGTGTGTCCTTTGGGCCGTCACTCCGCCTCAGGCCAATGAGAGGTGTGCGGGGGCGGCCCAAGGGACCAATGAGATTTCCCCTAGGGACACCGAACATCCAGGCAGCAGGCAGGCAGCATGCAGGCATACAGTGCTTTCAATTATATAGTATAAGATTTTTTTTATACTCACAACCATTACACACTCACTAAACACACATTATTTTACAAAGGAGCGCCTGGTTGATGCTCTGTTCACAAGTTTTGTTTTTTCAGACCTAAACAAAATAAAAATATTGATGGAAAATCTACTTAATAGTGACTAACAACGTTCGTTTTTCCTCTTTCCGCTTTCATAGGAAGCCAGGAGGCGGCGGATGGATAACCATTATAAACAAGTGGCTGAGAAGGTCTTTCAGGCGGAACAAAGAGAGACCCAAAGTGGAAGCGACAAACCCCAGTACATCCAGGCGTAGATTTAAAGGTCCCAGTTCTAGCACTCTAACCCTATCAGGGCTCTGGGGCATCACCGTGCAGTGTACAGAATAGGGGGGGTTCCACGTTCAACGCCACAGATTTATCAACGTCCGCTAACGATACGTCCATCCCAGAGCTAAATTATATGAAATAAAAATGTATCTGAACGCCTCAGTCTTTGCTCATTTTGCATTGTGAGAAAGGGTGTTCAGGTTTATTTTGTTTCCCCCCCCCTGCTCCGTTCCAGTCGTCATGCCGGTGGAAGCCCGCTCAATGTATATAGCCAACAGTGTCCTGTAGACCAGGGGGGCTCAACTCCAGTCCTCATGGCCCCGCCCCCTCCCCCCCCACAGGTTTTCAGGATATCCCAGCTGCAGGACAGGTGGCTCAATGAGTCCCTGCTTCAGCACAGGTGGCTCAATCTTTGACCGAGCCTCTGAGCCACTTGTGCTGAAGCTGGAAAATCCTCAAAGCCTGAGCTGTTAGGGGGAGGGGGGGGGAGGGGGCTGAGGACTTGAGTTGAGCCCCCCTGCTGTAAACAACTCCGTGCACGGTAAACGTAAGGGGTTAATAGATATACGGATATGGTGCTGTGATGTAACCAGCACTAGGAAGTAGACAAAAACAGGTCTATTAAAGTCCAACAGAAAACACAATGGGAGCCGGACGTTTCGGGCCCCCAGGGGGATCTTCCTTGGCCCATTTATAATCTAGCACCAATTATAAGAAGGAAGGGTACCCACCATGCATACAAGAAACAAAATGGAGGACATCGGTGAAGGTAAAAACCCAGGTTTTAAAAGTTATTAATTCTGGTCGGATTTTTTACATTTATTTGAAAAGCATCAGATCATGAATATTAAATCTACTAAACACATCGCCTTCATTCGTTTTGGTCCTATAGGGAACATCTTTAACACAACGGTAAGCAATGCGTTGTGAACTTATCTAGTAGAATAGAGCAGGGCTGCGCAAACTGGGGGGCGCCGGATTTTCTAGGGGGGGCGTGGCAGTTACGGAGGCCCTGCGCTCTTCCTCATGGTATTTAAATTAAATGCCGGGGCAGGCGTGAGGCCTCTGTAACTTCCCTTACCTGCTCCTCAGACGGCTCTTCGGCGACACGTTGCCATGACATCTTGGCGTCAAATGGCAACACAACATCACATGACGCCGCCCAAGCCAGAGAGCAGGTAAGGAAGGGGGGCGCGAGGATAAAGAGGTGCAAACGGAATAGGTTAGGGGCCGGGAAGGAAGCATACAGAGGACGTGGGTAGGATGCAACTTGAGCTAGCCTGGAGTTGATTGATTTTATTAACAAGGTTTTAAAAACCGACAATGCTGGGAATTTATCAAATCAGCAAATCAACAGAACAAATTGTGGCTTAATTTGTAATGCAATACTACATGAAACATATTTTTGATAGAATATATGTGCCTGTAGTTTGCAAAGCTTATTTTATTCTTTATGAGTCATTCTACACAGAAGGTATACAATGAATACGGACCACATACTGTATTCGGTTATATATAGAAAGCAATGCATTGTCACTTTTAAAGCTTTTCATTTAAACTGCAGGGACCCTCACTTTTCTGGCAGAAGTATGGCATTAAGTGGTTCCTATCAAAATAAACAGTAAATGTCAGTTCTTGATTGGAAGGTATGAAAAAGGTCTTCATGCTGATTCTGTATCCAGATACAGGCAGTCCTCGCATATCCGACGGAATGCATCCCGCAAACCTCCGTCGGAATGCATCCCGCAAACCTCCGTCGGAATGCATCCCGCAAACCTCCGTCGGAAAACGGACCGTCGGATTGCGGATCCATGTTAATCCGCGGCGGTGAGCGTCAGATAAGCGGTTCCCACGTCAGATAATACGTCCAGCGGACTGCATTATGCAGCGTCGGATAAGGCATTCGTCGGAAAGCGGACTGGCGGGTACCGAGGACCACCTGTATATGCAAATCCAGAGAAAAGTTCTTACCTTTCATAGCAAGAAGCTACTACTGTAACTGGGCGTATTACTACAAAACAACTCCATGCCAAGGATTAAAAATATAAATTCTTTATTGTAACTGACAAGTATACGAAAAAGAGGCAGCTTGGTTACATGATAGATAAAATATTTGAGCTGTGTCAGTCTTAATGGTCAAAACTCACGAGATGTTAAGTGCAAATTGAGCAAGGCACTGCTGAATGAAAACAAGTCCAAATACAATTATTAAGAGACATTTATAAAGTGCCCTTATTTTTTGAGGGCTGGCAAAACATAAAATCACTCATATCAAGATTGTCTGCGCTGTAGGATCAGATATACTGAAAAGGTAGCAAATGTATCTCTGCAGCGATCTCGAGTTCCAACAGATTTAAACCCTGCCGGTGTTGGAGCCGTTTCTACACAGGCAGATCATGCTGCACTCAAATCAGTGCCACATCGGATGCGCTCTGGGAAGTTTTAATCATGTCCAACATCAGTTTGAAACAAATTCCTGGGTGCTGTTCCGGTTACTGGCAGACCACACATGCACAGACGTACAACCTTCGCCGCTGGAAGCAACGGTGACAAAAGTTAAATGCTGCCTTAGGTCAGGGGTTCTCAACTCCAATCCCCCCCCCCCCCCCCAAATCAGGTTTTCAGGATATCCTTGCTTCAGCACAGGTGGCTTAATCAGAGGCTTTGAGCCTCTGATTGAACCACCTGTGCTGAAGCTGTGATATCCTTAAAACCTGTCCTGGTGGGGGGGGGGGGCGGGGGGGGAAAGAGAGCTCGAGGACTGGAGTTGAGCACCCATCGCCTTGGGTCAATTTTTATGGTGTTGTGAAAAGCCATCAAAGGTTGAACGTTAAATCGACACTTTGTCCTGGTGTGATGTTCACCACGTGAGTCTGTCTTTGCGAATGACATGAACCTGCTGAGATACTGTAGGTGCCAGGAGCTACTTCAATGCGGACATCTTGGGAGGTCCTCTGCTTGCTGGTGGGCTGGAGGTGACCAGTGGCAACGCCCTGCAGAAGAAAAAATCAGATGAGTTGCCCATGCTATGTGCATAGTGCGCGCACGTGAGTGGCGAGGCGACCGATGCGTGGCGGGACAAACTTGTTAGTCTTTGCCACGCGAAGGCCTGGTCACGTGCGCGGTCCAACCAATGAGGGCGAGCCGCTCACATGACATCACGGGCACGCCCATCGCGCCAACCCTGCAGGCCACGGATCTCGGCAAGTACAGGCACGCATGACATCATGCGCTCGGCCGCCTGTGTTATGTCCGAGGCCTCAGTGTAACACATTACTGTTACAGCTTTCAGGGTAATAAACAGTCTGCTGTTTGTAACACAGCAGTTTGTGATACTTTGTTGCCAAAAGGCAGAGCTTAAATTTTTTTGTGTGAAAGCCTGTTTCAAAAGAGGAAGTGGATATGACTTTCTAAATAGTTGCTGTAGCAACCAAAGGATGATCAGTATACTAAATTATATATATATATATATATATATATATATATATATATATATATATATATATATATATATCTTTAAAAATGGCATTTGGAGTTTAAAAAAAGGCAAACAATATTATCTAATACCAGAGAAAGGATTAAAAAAAAAAACATTTGATTTTGTTTTCCTTTGTATAAAAAGAGCTTCACTTCTAGATAAAAGTACAGTAATAGGAGAAAATATTACACGGCTGCCACTACTGCTTTGGATGGAGCAGGTGACCCCTTCCATCTCCCAAAAGTGAGCCCGGTGCAGGCGGTCACAGTAAAGCATCGGATCCCAAACAGCACATTCTTCCCACCCCCCCCCCCCCCCGGCTATTTTACTGTAAATGAGATCTCCACGATATAAAATTTTCATTCCAACATTTCAAACTGCACCACCATGGGTTTCTTTTTTCATCAATGTGCTCAATTTAGACACGTTGGGGTGATAAGATCAGTAAGAAACTTGCCGAACAAGAATGACTTATCTTGCCAGATTAAAAGCATTTAGCACAGGAAAGTTCCCATCAGTAGTAGTGTATACCCCGGTGTAAGGACACTCACTTTAAGTACACTCGCGAGTAAGGACATATCGCCCAATAGGCAAACGGCAGCTCGCGCATGCGCCTGTCAGCACGTCCTGAACAGCAATACCGGCTCCCTACCTGTACCGAAGCTGTGCGCAAGCGGGGAGACTATAGAGCTGGTTACAAATGTGTTATTTACATCAGTTATGCACGTATATGACGATTGCAGTACAGTACATGCATCGATAAGTGGGAAAATGGGAAAAAGGGAGTGCTTCACTTTAAGTACATTTTCACTTCACATACATGCTCTGGGCATTGCGCACGTTAATGCGGGGTATGCCTGTACTTTCAAATGACACAGCGGCAGTGAAACATGCTCACTCCTTACCCGTTTGGAACCTCGATTTAAAAGCGTTTGCATTGATTTTTTGCAGTGAAATTTGCACGTATGTTCCACTTCATGCGGGCTCATTTTGCTTGCTGGTAAGCAGCTGTGGTACTTCTAAAAAATAAAAACCTCAAATTGTTAAACGCACAGTGTCACCGGACAAATAAAAACACAGAATATCACACAAAACAACTCGAACTGTTGTGGGAGATACCAGAAAAGCGCAAGAGGGGGATAGAGATGTAGCAAGAATTACTGTCTCCAGCACCGCGGCAAAAGGCAGCGATGCTAGGGACAGTGTATGCCGTGTTCTTGCTTTGGGGGTGGTCCATGCTTCTGAATGCCCCTATCCACCCCGCGCAGTGTTAGTTCTTCCTGGCATGCCCGCGGAAACAAAAACGGTAAGGTTTGCTACGTCTGTATGTAAGTATCAGGGCAAAGGTGGATACATTATGGGGTTAAATAACCACCTGGAGTGGCCAACTTCAGTCGCCAAGGGCCACCAATAGGACAGGTTTTCATAATATCCCTGTTTCAGCACGGGTGGCTCAATCAGTCGCTGCTTCAGCACGGGTGGCTCAATCAGTCCCTGCTTCAGGACAGGTGGCTCAATCTTCGACTGAGTCACCTGTGCTGAAGGTGGGATATCCTTAAAACCTGACCCGTTGGTGGCCCTTGAGGACTGGAGTTGGCAACCCCTGAATTACAATGTATCAAAGAAAAAAGTCCCATTGAAATCAATAGTATATATTTTTTTTTTTCTTAATATACAGATGATGCAGTTATTTTGCCCCAACTTCTCCCTGGATACATATGCCCCAATAACTAAAGATAAGGAAGGCTAAAGCAATTTGCTTCCTGGTCAACATTTTTTTTAAGGTTTGGGAACTGTGAGATGCATTTGCCCAAGCGACAGCCATTGTTCACTGCAAATAACCAGCCGGAACTCTGCTGCCCTCTGTTGGTTTCCTCTATCATTCCTAGCTGCAGTGATAGAGAGATAGAGATATTATATATATCTATTTATTCACTTGGGCCCCAGATCCACAAACGGGTGCTAAGATTTAAAGCGGTAATCCAAGTATGCGATGTTTTAATTTTTTTAATGAATTGTGTTTTATTTTTAACATAGGATTGAAGCAGGGGGTCTCTGGAGGTGAAACCCACTCATTTCAGCTCCGGGGACCTCCTGCTTCCAGTGATACAGACCTCTCCGGGTGGGGGTCTGGTAGCCAGGTTCACGTAATGACAGAGAGCCAATAGGAAGCCGTGATGTCATCAGGTTCAGTTTCCTACTGGCCCCGCGTGACGTGGGAAAATGTCAAATCCCAGCTAGGGCTGCTACCGACACCCCCATACAGAGGTCTGAAATGAATGGGGTTCCGCTCCGGAGACCCCCCACCCAATAATCACACACACACACACACGTGCCTGCAAAATGTCTCTGTAAAGCGCCACTTAAAACTAGCAGCGCTATACAAGAACATGCTATTATTATTATATAAAAAAAAAGCCATGTATCGTTTTGTGGAACTGGGCCTTTGTATATTTGGTTCTTATTACCAGCACCAGATAAGGAGGCAAATATTATGGTCCCTATTTACTAATTGGTGCTATGACACAGGACACCTTTCCGGCTTAATCCTTTGGTTGCCCCAGGATGGGATGGGGAATGGCACTCCGGGGGTGGGGGGCGGGTGGGGGTGGGGCTAATGGGAAGCCCGATTGGATCGCGTCCTGCCTTCTCATGGGAGCGCAGGATCTGATGTGCCTAGTAATGAAACAGAGGACTCCTCTTCCGTTTCCTGGAAAATGGGCGCCGGGGGTCACATAACCGCCCTGTGCCGGAGGCGGCCGTGGCACTCCGGTAACCTGACCCCTCTGGCGCCCAAAGGGTTAAGAGAATAGAGCGTGAGGTGTCGCCGTTCCTGTGTAAACATGGGCCTATCTGGTTTAATACAGAACATTTAAGTTGGTTCTAAAATGTGAACAAGGAAGTGTGTAAGGCCTTGCCCCCGCTGCCTACTACAGCGTCCTACTACAGCGTCCGCTGCACTGACGAGAGCCCTCCCCTCAATGGTGCCGGGCCCGCTGCGAGGGGGGGCCGCAGCACTTGGGCGCGAGTTGCTCCTGCTCTCAATAGAATTGAGAGCAGAACTCGCGTTGCGCGATTAGGCACGCCCCCCGGCGGTTCAGCCAATGAGGGCGAACCTTCCGGGTGACGTCATGGCCGCGCCCCCGTCACTCCCCCGCCACGCCACGCCCCCCCCCCCCCCCTCGGTCTCTCTTCCTGCAGTGAGCTGTAGACCGGGGAATCGGGTGAACGCGTCGCCAATATCGCGGGCGCGCGTTACGGCGGAGATACCGGGGCCTTAGCCTAAAGCGTTTGTTGAAGATGCTGCTGGTTGGTTGTGAGAACGGTCTGTTAAACTGCCGAACCAATAAAAAGATTGAAGATGGCTTAGAAATCTAATTTACCTCGCACTGTTCTGTGGTTTGAAGCATGAAGTTTGCCATTGTAGCAAATGCCTCTTCCAGGCTCACATGGTCACCTTCTTCCTGCTGGGAACACAAAGACTTTTAAACAGGCCTTCCCCAAACTGCATTAAAACGAGGTTTTAGCAGAATGTGACATCCATGCACAGAGGCTGGGGAAGAGTTTGTCTTTAAAGTATTAACTTTTTTTAGTGGTTCCTATATTTAGATATTTTGACTGACATATATATGGTGGTCTTATTGCCCCTGAACTGGTGTACCTACAAAGCAGTTGACCCCTCCAAGACCAGTAAAGGGCAATAAACCTTTGGGTGCATAAACATCTCTCCTATTGTTCTCCCAGATATTATATAGTCTAATACAGGGGTGGGCAACTCCAGTCCCCAAGGGCTGCCAAAAGGTCAGGTTTTCATGATATCCCTGCTTCAGCAGAGGTGGCTCAATCAGTGGCTCAGTCGAAGACTGTGCTGACCTGTGCTGAAGCAGGGATATCCTGAAAACCTGACCTGTTGGTGGCCCTTGAGGGCTGGAGTTGGCCACCCCTTGTCTAATATCTACAGTATGTTTCAGGAAAAGGTTCAGCTATATAAAATATATTTAAAAGGTCTGTGACCAACTTTACATTAACACATACAGTAGGTTGAATCCAAGACAGAAAGTAGCAGCCACATTACTAACAGCCAGTCAAAAGAGGAGTATTCTTGAAACAGCTGCAGGTAAGAACATGCAACTAGAAATGTTTCACCTCTAAATACAGAATGTAACGACCCTACGTGTCGCCAGACGGCTTACAGGTGGCATAGCGCGAGGACTTTGGCAATACATGGCTTTGCCGTGTTCCACTCTAGCCCTTCCCCGTTGATGCGATCCTTTAAGTAAAATGTCTACATCCTGTTACTTGAGACCAGGAGAAGCCCTCACTAGAATACTAACCCGGATGCTGGAGAGCGTTACACGAACCTGCTTTTTGTTTAAGGGTATTGCATTCACTTAGTGTGCTGCACAATGTTATTGTTTAGTAAACTCATGCAGTACACCGACTATATATTTTGCATGCTATGCATTCCCGATGCATTTCGCACTAAAATGTTGTGGTGCTAAATATTTTGCAAGGTTTAATACTGCACGGTGTCATATGTGCATATTACAAACCAGTCTAGCACACCATCTTTGAATCTGACCTCAGTGTTTTCCATGCTCTGCTGTTCCCTGTGGATTTGGCCTCCTCCGCTGCATAAAGATGACCAGTCCACTTCCCTGCGTTTCGCTCGCTCCAGCACGTTTAGGCCAAGTTTGGCTGTTTGTTTCAAGGAACGTTGCATCCATGTGTGTCTATTCTCCATCTCCATCCATGTTCTACAGAAAAACATTAAAATAAAGGTATTAAATGCTTTACTAATATACAGTATGTAGCATCCCAGTGACATCGGGAGAATCGATTTAATTACCTTTTCCACTGGTAGCAAAATTAGATTTTAAAGTACCCTGTTGCTGGGAAGAGTGAAATTTGCTTCAGGGATATAAAATTCAGAGAATCCTATTCCATATGCTGTGCTGATGGACAGGTTTTGGCACTTTAGCCACGTCCATTTGAATAAATAAAAAATAAATAAGACCACACATAGGGAAGACATCTTCCCAGCCTATTAAATAGGGACACCACATACCCAACACAGAATAAACTGGAGATACCATTTAATGGTATAAAACATGTAATCCATAACAGGATATTTACAGGTGTCTCGGAGCAATGACACCATTATTCTGTGTAGGATCCGTTTTGGTTATAATGGTCTCGTTCGACGTCTGGTCCTATAGAGAAATAAATCATCAGAACTCCACACAAATATGCCTTTAAAGAGACAGTCCAAGCAGCTTAAAAATGTTTTATTTTTATTTTTTAAATATATGCAGCATTTGATTACCTTTATTGAACACTAATTACCTATGGCGTCGATCGATTGGTTCTCCCGTGATCGATCAGCAAAGATCCTGCTTCCCAGCGTTTACTAAATGGCTGTCTTTTAGTTTCAAACCAATCCTTCAGTCAGTGCAACTCAGCAGCTGCAATGTATTATATTATTAAGATAACATTATCTATTGTTACAGCTTTCAGCTCAAACTGCTGGGAACATTGGCTACACATTATCACAAACGGGAAAGTGTTGCAAAGATCTTGCACTGCTGGGGACGTATGCTAAAGCTAGCTATAGAAATCAAAGGATGCTCAATATATTAAAACACATTAAAAATGGCATTGAGTTAAATTTAAAAAAAAGAAAAAAAACAGTTGTAGCTAACACTACAGAACTGATTAAAAAGAAAAACATGTAGGGTATTGCTTGGATTGCTCCTTTAACCCTTTTCTTGCCAGAGAGGACTGCACCATATTGCTTTGTAATGTTACGGTTACCAAAGCAATCCTTCCAATGATGCCCTGCACCCCAAAGTAAGGCGTATGGTATTTATAATGCAGCGGACTTCCTTCCCTTCGGTCTGGATTATTTATGTAAAAGAGGGTACACATGAAAATGAAACAAAATCATCCACTCAGAATCTCGCATTTTTATGTAACGTGTAGAAAACTACGACAATGTAAATCAGAACGGCCGAAGCGCTTATTCCCACGGTGTTATTACAATATGTCACGCGTATTACTGCTGCAAAGTGCCATGCCCTGATACATGGCTACAAATATAGTTACAGTAAGTGAGCAAGGTTAAAGATATACATACAATATGTTACAATGTCACTGAAAGTACTTGGAGAGGCTAATATAATGTCTAATAAGAACTATCCTGATATTAAATGATATTGAGAACACAAAAGGTGTGAAATCCCCAAATTAGAAGTGTGTGTGTGTGTGTGTGTGTGTGTGTGTGTGTGTGTGTGTGTGTGTGTGTGTGTGTGTGTGTGTGTGTGTGTGTGTGTGTGTGTGTGTGTGTGTGTGTGTGTGTGTGTGTGTGTGTGTGTGTGTGTGTGTGTGTGTGTGTGTGTGTGTGTGTGTGTGTGTGTGTGTGTGTGTGTGTGTGTGTGTGTGTGTGTGTGTGTGTGTGTGTGTGTGTGTGTGTGTGTGTGTGTGTGTGTGTGTGTGTGTGTGTGTGTGTGTGTGTGTGTGTGTGTGTGTGTGTGTGTGTGTGTGTGTGTGTGTGTGTGTGTGTGTGTGTGTGTGTGTGTGTGTGTGTGTGTGTGTGTGTGTGTGTGTGTGTGTGTGTGTGTGTGTGTGTGTGTGTGTGTGTGTGTGTGTGTGTGTGTGTGTGTGTGTGTGTGTGTGTGTGTGTGTGTGTGTGTGTGTGTGTGTGTGTGTGTGTGTGTGTGTGTGTGTGTGTGTGTGTGTGTGTGTGTGTGTGTGTGTGTGTGTGTGTGTGTGTGTGTGTGTGTGTGTGTGTGTGTGTGTGTGTGTGTGTGTGTGTGTGTGTGTGTGTGTGTGTGTGTGTGTGTGTGTGTGTGTGTGTGTGTGTGTGTGTGTGTGTGTGTGTGTGTGTGTGTGTAACCCACCTCCCAGTGAGGCTCAGGAGAGCTGGCACTGCAGCAGTGCTGAGCAGGAACATGCTGAGCTGCAATACATTATCACTGATGCAGGGAGACGTCACAATGTCCAGCTATGGCCAAGCAGTACTACCCGGAAACATGCCATGATCCAATGATAGAATCCTGATACAGAGGCTATTGCATGATGGGAGTTGTAGTCCTCATGCTGCATGGAGTTATAGCAGGACTATTGCATGATGGGAGTTGTAGTCCTCATGCTGCATGGAGTTATAGCAGGACTATTGCATGAAGGGAGTTGTAGTCCTCATGCTGCATGGAGTTCAACTTCGACCTTTGCATGCTGGGAGTTGCAGTCCTCTGGCTGCATAGAGTTTTACCAGGACTGTTACATGCTGGGAGTTGTAGTTCTCATTGCTGCAAGGAGAGTGCTGCATGGAGAATTATACTGGGGCTGTTAAATGGTTAAAAATGACTAAATAAAATGTAATAAAATAAGCAATATTTTAAAAATAATAATAATTTAGCCCATTTTGCTATAACTTTTGGTGCCAAAGTTTGATCAATACAGCGGTGAAGCAAACCTTGGCAGGTTCACGCGTCTCTAATTGTGACAATACACGACACGCTGTGCACAATACAGAATGTTATTTTATGCTACAGATAGGGTTGCAAGGTGTCCAGCATTTAGTTGGACAAAAATTAGAGGTAATACTGGACATGTATTTGTACGATATTACTGTACCTCTCTGGACATAGTGACCTGTCTGGCTTTGGGGGCTGCAGGATTTCCCCGAGTTGGGAGAGAGCAGGGCTGTTACTAGGGGGCAGGGCAGTTAACGCCATCCTGATTGGCTGCATTACCCATCAGCAGCCAATCAGGAGGAGGTGACAGGAGCCTGGGGGTGGGGCCAAGGAGAGAAGGAAACAGCATGGAGCGAGCGTGTCGCACATTTCACCATTGTGTCCAGTAATTTTGGCACCTAGCTACAGATTTAGAAACGTTTGTCTACATTTGCAAGTGTAATTATTTTGAGCACCTACAGTACTTTATTTCTCAAAAGCAGCGTCTCCTCTGCACACTGGCATTTCTTTCTTTGTACAAAGGCATGTTATATTGACATTTATGGCTCCAAAACACATAGCAAATAAGCATTCCTTCAGAAACCTTTCTGATTGCCTTATATGGCCAGTCTCTGAAACAATACTATTTGAATCTCTTCCCTCCCGTTAAATTAACTTTATTCTTCAGATTTCCTCATACTTTGCGTGTCGCCATCTAATTGAATATATTGTGTAACTTGTTTGCCTTTAATTAGTAATAACACACACACACACAAAACAACCACATGTTTCTATGATTAAAACAACATGCATTTTCCTCTTCTGTATATATATATATACATACATATACATATACATATACACACACACATTTAAAAAAAAAATATTGAAAGGTATTACATATCATACATATCATTATCGGATATCATATACTCCTTTATAATTATTTATTTTCTATGTAACCATATCAGACGAGAGGGAACAATATTTTAATACTTTTAGACATCCCTTGACACCCCCCCCCCTGGTTGTCAGTTGAGTTTATCAATCATTTAGCCCACCTGTCTTTCTCACACGTTTAAATGCAGGGGTACTCACATTGTGGGATGAAGGTCATTCATACCCCTTATTCATTGGAATGATGCTGCCAGCAGCCATTTTTATTCCCCTGCAATACGCATAAAATCACAGAAATATCCCTTCAGTTTGAGGGGTTCCCGAGGATGACAGGGACATTGTTACTAAGTGACGCTAATCTGTAGGGCCCCTCATGCCATGTACATTTCAACAGGTGTCAAAGTGCCTTACGGTTTAGTCCTCATGTGCAACACTGGCCTTTACGCCTTAGGCTGCACTTATGCTAAGGGCTACGGTGACGCGACCGCGTGACGTCAGCCATCGCAATAGCGATTCCTGCACTCTGGTGCAGGAGACCAGAGGGTGACCGGGGGCGTGGCCGTGAGCGGTTCGCCCTCATTGGCTGAACCGCTCACGTGCCGCAGACGTCATGCGGCGATCGCCGAAAAAGTAAAAATCCTTTGACTACCGGCGATCCACTATGGGCACCCGCGACGGACTGCATGTACTTGCTACGGCGCTGCGCAACGTCGCAGTCGCCGGTACTATAAGCGCAGCCTTAATCCTAAACAGCCTTATTTTGACAGTGTGTGTGTTCAGCATTTTCCAGTAAACACGACTATGAAAACAACAGCGCTGTTGACTTTATAATTAGGCACTCGCAATTAGGAACAGTTTGAAAACCCCTAGATCAGGGGCGAGCAACTCCAGTCCTCAAGCCACCAACAGGTCAGGTTTTCAGTCAAAGACTGAGCCACTGATTGAGCCCCCTGTGCTGAAGCAGTGGTATCCCTAATACCCAACCAGGAAAACCTGACCTGTTGGTTGCTCTTGAGTTGCCCTTCCCTGTCCTAGATTAACCACAGCTAACATCTGACCTTTGGTCTTTATTCCCGGATCTAGAAATGTTTCTGAAAGTAAATCAAAGCTTCGGGTTTTTTTGTTTTTTTTCTGCGATCAAAAATTAATGACCGTGAAAAAAATACGGGAAATTTACTTTGAATAATCTCAAATGTCTTTACACTCTTGCGAAACTTTAATGGACTGCGTTTGTTGCTTTTCGCCTTCTAGATGGCCAAGTGACCCAGCTTATTGAAATGTATACGCCAGAGCACAGAAGTGTTGCAATGAAGTGGAATGAACATGACGTTGATATGAAACACAGCTAAACGTTTCCTCGCACGCCTGGGATCTGCATTTGTAAGTATAGAAAGTCCTCGTTTTACGACGAATGGCTTATCCGACGCTGTCCAATGCATCCCTATGGGCGGTTTTTACGACGCCAATATGACTTGTCCGACACTTTGCAAAGTTGCAACATTATGTCAATCAGAAGGCTGCAGTCAGGGAAATCATCCAGATCAGCCTGTGTGAAGGTTTAGTGGTGTATTTAGGCCCTTCAACATGTCTAACAGTTTTATTATTCAGTTCTGGGTCCAATACATAGAATCTTTACATCATAATGTATGTGTGTGCTGCATATCTTATTGCCTGCGTAAAATATTTGGTGTATTTTAGTGTTAAAAATGCCTTCAGGTACGGAACCTTTTATTTAGACAGTGTTCCTATGGGAAAATGTGATTCGCTTTACGACGCTTCGCTATCCAACGCTTCGCTATCCGACGCTTCGCTATCCGACGCTTCGCAATCCGACGCCATTTTGAGTAACGCATTGTGTCGGAAACCGAGGACTGCCTGTACCCGAGTTTATACATGTTATCAGTTCCTCTGAATCAGGAGTGGCCAACTCCAGTCCTCAAGGGCCACCAACTGGTCAGGTTTCAAGGATATCCCTGCTTCAGCACAGGTGGCTCAGTCAAGGCACTGTTTGACCCATTTTTTTTTGGGGGGGGGGGGGGAAAGGGGGGAGTTTCCACTTGTACCCATGAGCATGATGGGATTTGTAGTCCTGTGTTTCCAAATGCTCAAAAATGATTGGCTCTAAAATGGTTCAAAAAGGTTGAGTTTGTTTATAGGCGGGTGATCTGGAGATTTGAATGAACCATTTTGCTGCCATGGTGTCTGGCAACATATTTCTTGGCCGTTACCAAAGCACATTGCTTATGTAACGGTGTTTCCCCCACCCGGTGTGAGATGTGGCCATTACGGTTTGTGTGGTGCATGATACCTGCTGGTAACAGGAGGGCTGAGTCGTCCGCCGGTGGTAGTGGGGACACAGGACAGGGGTTCATACCCTACATATCTCTTTAGCAGTGAAGCGCCTCCATCTGCCGTAGGGTCCAGGAGCAGAAGGTGCTCTCCTAGAACTATTACCTCTCCCCCCAGTAAGGTCACGCACCAGGCAGGAGGTATAACAACAGGAACGGTTTATTATCTCTTCTGTACAGCACAGTAACAAGGCAGGGTTCTGCCCAATGCAGTACTTCTCAGCTACCACTGAAGGATGGTCCCTGGACCGTCACTACAGGCCAAGGGCACCCGCAGCTGTCCTAGCTCTTCCCCACCTCCCTAGCAGAGGCAGAGGTATGGTCCACACTCACTCTCCCCCGGAGGGAAGAGCACAAGGGAAGGCCCCAATCTCAGGTTCCCAGTTGTGTGCCCTGCCTTCCTCAAGTGGGGGAAGGCACTACTGAATTTGGGGCATTACTGCCCTTAAGTACAGCCAGGAGGAGGGGACCAGGTCTGGCACGTGATTGGTCATGCCCAGGCCTGATGTCACTGCCACCCGCTGCCACTCGAGTGCAGACACCCGTATCAGCTACTGGCAACCTGATTGTACCAGGGTTTACTGCCAGCCCAAGGGCAGCATAGTAACCATCAGGTGACCTGGCTACACTTACGTCAAACTTGATCATTCATAGATGCAGCACAGGCAGCAAACATCTTGATTACAGCTTTTCATTGATAAATTAACCCGGTGTAAGAATTGCAATGAACGCAGCTGTTCATTCACTAACCGGCTAAGTGGAATTAGCAGGAGAATGAGATTAGAGTGAGTAATTGATCTGCAGCGATATGGAAATTCGGCTTTCACCGGTTGTTTTTTTTTTTTTTTTTTTTTTAAATCTGTGAACGCCAAGATCCGTTTTGTAACATTGGCCGTTGTAAATGACATGATAAATCTTCTCATAAAAATACTGTGCGTTTGAGCCGGATAATTTATCCGTTTCCCAGTTTGGCAGAACACTGTGTCAGCTCTTCTGAATAATATTTCCGAAGATCTCTGCGTCTGCAGAGGAAATGTTTGGGGTTTCTGAGAGGACTAAAAAAGGCGATATCTTGGCCTCAGAATGTCGCAATCTTTAACTGTGCGAGCTGGAAATGGCTACAACACAGGGGGTTAAAGCAGGGGCGTGCAACTCCAGTCCTCAAGACCTCCAAACAGGTCTGGTTTTCAGCATATCCTTGCTTCAGCACAGGTGGCTCAGTCAAAGACTGTGCTAAAGCAGGGACATCCTGTAAACCTGACCTGTTGGTGGCCCTTGAGGACTGGACTGACCCCATTCCCCCAGAGTAAAGTAATAGAATTTAAACAGTGTTGACAGATCTGCCTTTAACCCTGTGAGTGCCGGAGAGTGCGGCAACCCCGCTGGCACTTCACGATCGCGGTATCGCTAATGACGGAACAGGTGACGGGGAATGTGATCTCCTCTACAAAAAAAAAAAACGAGCAAATGGAATATGACATGTCTACTACATCATGGTGCCCCTAGCGTGCCAGACCCCCATGACTAGTGTGACCAGACATCCCGGTTTAGCCGGGGCAGTCCCAGTTTTTGACCGTTTGTCCCAGGTCCCGACTTTTCTGCCTTCCGTCCCGTTTTTTTGGCGCGATCGGCGCTCGCCTCTACGCACGAGCAGCATTTGTCCCGGTTTTTGCCGGGACAAATACGGTCACTCTACCCATAACATAATAGCTACGTCAAACGGCACCCAAAGGGCTAAGTTATATGGGTCTACGCACAATGTCATTATTAGTGCTACTGTAGAAAGAGAATACAGGCATACCCCGGTTTAAGGACACTCACTTTAAGTATACTCGCTCAATAGGCAGACGGCAGCTCACGCATGCGCCTGTCAGCACGTCCTGAACAGCAATACCGGCTCCCTACCTGTACCGAAGCTGTGCGCAAGCGGGGAGACTATAGAGCCTGTTACACATGCGTTATTTACATCAGTTATGCACGTATATGACGATTGCAGTACAGTACATGCATCGATAAGTGGGAAAAAGGTAGTGCTTCACTTTAAGTACATTTTCGCTTTACATACATGCTCCGGTCCCATTGTGTACGTTAATGCGGGGTATGCCTGTATATGAATTCTCTATTTTATCCAGGTTTTCAGAATTCAGAATCGTGCCATCTTATTATGCTGAGCTCACAACATTCCCCACCCCCCACAAAGAAAGTGCTTTTCTCCTTATATTACCTTTTATATCGGGGGTTAGGTAGTTAGGCACAGGTTGATGCTGTAACCTTTTTGCTGCCCCTATGACGTACCCAGCATGTTATGCACTCAATGCTCCTTATCTAGGGCGGGAGGCGGGGGGGTGTGTTTACTGCTGTTTATTGTGAACATGATCCGAATGGAAACTGGAGCCCCCTACACTGATAATCACGCCATTAGGGGGTTGGCGGTGGAGGTTATGACCATGTGATCACTACCAAGGTATCCCTTTTGGTCGGAGAGTTCTAGAATACCATGGAATCAACACCTTCCAGTCCCCAAAACTACTGCCCCTACAAATGGTATAAAGCTCTGAATTGCCAGTAACTTGCAATAGATTTCCATGGTTCGTATTTTCAACCGAGCAACCGAAATGTGCTATATGTGTGAGCCAGTGTTCAGGCAGCCGCTGGTCCCTTAGCCAGGCTCCCAGGACATCCCACGATAGCCCTTGAACTGAGTTCAGTCCCAAAGTGCATCGCCCCATACACAATATAGTTCTAGCAGTTGGTGTCTTCTTTCAGACGGAATATCTGAAGCATGCGGAAGAAAAACAATATACAGGCATACCCCGCATTAACGTACGCAATGGGACCGGAGCATGTATGTAAAGCGAAAATGTACTTAAAGTGAAGCACTACCTTTTCCCCACTTATCGATGCATGTACTGTACTGCAATCATCCTATACGTACATAACTGATGTAAATAAGGCATTTGTAACAGGCTCTATAGTCTCCCCGCTTGCGCACAGCTTCGGTACAGGTAGAGAGCCGGTATTGCTGTTCAGGACGTGCTGACAGGCGCATGCGTGAACTGCCGTTTTCCTATTGGGCGATATGTACTTACTCGCGAGTGTACTTAAAGTGAGTGTACTTAAACCGGGGTATGCCTGTATAACGCACATTGCAAGTACTGTATGAATGTGTCACAATGGGAGAAATAGATGAACAGTTACAAAAACTAGCTCCCACTGGGACCCTAATAGCAACAAATCATGCCTTGTAGCTATACAGAGTATTAACTTTATGACCTAATAGCGCTGTTACGCACACCCTTTGAGTTCCCGAAGGAACGCAACAATAGAGTGCCACAGCCCTTGTGGCGACTTGCGATCACGTGACGCTCCCCGGGAGAGATCAGGTGGTCGCGGCGTCACTGATGACGGGACTGGAGAACGCCTCCTCGGCTGCCAGATTGCGCGTGGAGCGCTGAACGCGACCTCCCCTAGAAAACAAGCAACAATAGCATATGGCAGAGCTACTACGTCATGCGGCCGTCGGGAGTGCAAGACCCTATGATGTGGTAGCTACGCCACGGTGGCACTGAAGGGGTTAAATGTCGGAAATCACAAACACCATATTTTCATGGGACCGGAAAGTGAACATTAATCTGACTCCTCTGTCAGCGAAGAGGTTTCTTATAACTCGGATAGAAAGCTTTAGAGCAGTGGTTTCCAGTCGTTTTTGGTTAATGAATCTTATGATTATATTGTTCAATTCTAATAGTGCGTCTGAGATTAGATGCATTGTAAGGGACCCCAACTCTCTCTAATAGCGCGTCTGAGATCAGATGCATTGTAAGGAACCCCGACCCTCTCTAATAGCGCGTCTGAGATCAGATGCATTGTAAGGAACCCCAACCCTCTCTAATAGCATGTCTGAGATCAGATGCATTGTAAGGAACCCCAACCCTCTCTAATAGCGCGTCTGAGATTAGATGCATTGTAAGGGACCCCAACTCTCTCTAATAGCATGTCTGAGATCAGATGCATTGTAAGGAACCCCAACCCTCTCTAATAGCGCGTCTGAGATCAGAGTCATTGTAAGGAACCCCGACCCTCTCTAATAGCGCGTCTGAGATCAGATGCATTGTAA